>NC_058407.1:59410084-59466161 GCF_002201575.2 Neomonachus schauinslandi | reverse complement strand
CCTCTCTGGACAGGTCTTAGGTTTCCCGCTCTCTCATCTCTGGATCTCACCCTCTCTCATTCCACCTAGGACAGAGAGATGAGTGAAGCAGGGGACTGGAGGTAGAGGTTGTCTCTGGGAGACAATGCGGGATGTCCAAGGGCAGAGGAAAGCATAATGTGGCAAGGGGTCTAAGAGGTAGGAACTGCCCCAGTAGGAAAGAGATCTGGAGGTCTTAGTCCAGGGAAGGGGAGACTCTGCGATGAATAATAAAACCACCACCACCACCACCACCTAATGTTGGCTGAGCCCTTGGAATGTGCCACCCTCGGTACTGAGCTCTTTGCATGGATCATCTAATTTAATCTTCACAACCACTATTCAAAATAAGTACTATTATTATCTTCATTTTATAGATGAGGGAACTGAGGTTTAGAGAGGTTAAATAATTTGCCCAAGGTCATAAGCTAGTAAGTGGCTGAACTAGGATTTGAATTTTAAACCTGGGCAGCCTGACTCTAAAGCCATGTACTTAACTGCTGCACAGTACTGCCAAAGGCCTGTCTGCAGCTTTTCTGCAGTCCTCATTTCCCTGCAGAATTTGACACTATTGGTGCAGCCCGCGACACTCTCTCCCTTGGCTTCTCTAACTCTACAGGAACCAGGTTGCATCCCCACCCCCTCCAGTGGCTCCTCCATTTCCTTTGCTGGCGCCTCCTCCTGTTCCTGCTGCCTAATTCTGCTTATTCCAAAAGGCTGAGGCCTTGGCCATACTACCCTTCTCTCTCTGATCCTCTCTTAAATAAAAATAATAGCAATAACATAATAATCATAGCAGCTAACACTGAACACTTACTTTGGCTAGGCATTATGATTATGCAATACAATTCTCACAACAGCCTTGTGTGTTGGTACTATTACTATCTTGTTTTACAGCTGGTAAAATTCAGGTTCAGAGAAGTGAAGCAATTTGCCTGAGGTCACACAGCCAGTACTTTTGGAATGTCAATTCAAATCCTGCCAGTCAAAGTTGGTGCTGCTCAACACTCTGCTGCACTCTCCAAGCTTATCAGCGCTCATGGCTTTAAATAGCTAGTCCCTGCTAGAGGCAGTGGAGCCATGAACCCTGTGGGAGTCAGAAAGCCTGAACTATCCATGTGAATTGACTAGCTTTGTGACCTTGGGCAAGTCACTTAACCTCTCTAACTTGTTATCTTTCCTACTAAGCGTGGGCTCCCCAAGGGCACAGACTGAGTCCCGTATCCCTGACGCCTCGTACAGTGCCCAGCACATGGTAGCGGCTCAAAAAAATTTTTTTGTTCACTTGAACCATTGTCAGTGTCTCTGTTACAATATTTATAACTCTTGCTCTGTTTTGTGTTATAGATTGCTGCATAGATGTTGATATTTCTCCCCTGTATATAAGGTCTTCCAAGATTGGACCTTATCATGTTTACCCTCACGTCTCCATTGTATCTAGAACAATGCCTTGGTTATAGCCAGTACTCAATTTTCTCATCTGTAAAACAGGGATAAAACAACAGCTTCCCTATAGGGTTGAATCATACCTTCAGCACATACTGTGTCAACTGAGGTAAATTACTAAACCCTTCTGAGCTTTAGTTTCTGCCTTGCCATATGTGAAACAGGAATAATACTGTCCTCTTTGTTGGGTTGTGGTGAAGATGCAGTGAGATCAGGTGTATAGAAACACCTAGTGCAGTGCCCGGTGCGTAGTTGATGCGCAGTCCATGTTTGTAGCTGAATATGATTTGATGGTGGGTTATTGGAGCTGAATAAAGCTGACTTCCCCAAAACCTTTAGCTCGAGCCCACTCTCCAGGACCCAAATTCCAACTGTCTGCTGGACATTTCTGGCTCAATGTCCCACTCGTATACCAACTCACCATGTCCTAAAGTGAGCTCAGTAGCCTCACCCCAGACCAGCTTCCTCCTCCAAACCCCTGCCCCCGTCAAGGTGACTTCTTCCAGTCACAGAGGTTTGAATCCCGGAGTTAGCCTTTATTCATCCTCTCTCTTCTCCCCCACCCCCCAATACCAGGTGGTCACCATGGCCTATGAATACTTCCTTGGAAACACCTTGCCTCTCCCCCTTCCTATACACTCACACTGCCCCTACCACTGGCCCAGTCTGGACTTCCAGGCTTCCCTGCAGGCCCGCCTTGGTGGGATAGCCTCCTCTAGGCTCTGCTCCCTTTCATCCAGCTGTCCCACCCACCTTCCTCAAACACTGCTCTTACCAAGTCACTTTCCTGCTCAGGAATGCATAATGGCTCCCTATTTCATGCTGTATTAAATTTAGTCAAATTTGCTAGCCCTCTAAGCCCTACCCCATTGACCTTACCCACCCAGGTGTGGGTTCCAGAGAGCTAGAATTTACAAACAGGCAGGCTTGTGGCCCTGCTTATTCCCTCCTTCTGGATTCAGCACCTGTCCCCCCTCCCACCTCCCTGTAGTCACAGTCACCACTCTAGGTCTCATTTCTTCTCTAGATGGTGGGCTCAATGAGAGGATTCATATAAAACATGTAGCACAGGGTCTGGCTCATAGATAGTGAGACCTCAGCAGATATTAGTTATTGTTGTTATTGTTGTTAATAGTCTACCAGATAGCCAACAGTGCTCGTAACCAGCTAGAAGTCAGGGAGATGGGGTCCTAAGAGGAGATAAGGAATTAGATACAAGAGAAGAGGGCAAGGGTGAGTCGGAGGGAAAGAAGGAGCCAGGGTCTCAGGAGGGTAGGGCAGGCAGGCCGGCTGCTACTCACAGTGTTGTAGTTGCTGAAGAGGCCCAGGGTGGGGGCCGGCTCCAGTGGGAAGGGCAGGATCTGCTTGAGGTCCAGTGGGGGCTGCATGATGGGGGGCTGCCGAAGCAGAGGGAGGGGCCCTGCCCGGCTCAGGCTGCCTGAAGGGCAGAGAAAACATTACGTGGGGCAGGAAGATTGAAGCTTGGGAGCCCCACCCAAACCTGTCGTCCCACTCCCCAGCTGGGGCCCCCACACTCAGAAGTGTGACCCCCGTGGTACACACACACTTCCCCTGCTTGCTGTCTCCGGAGCAATGGAGCACAGTGCCCTGTGGGCCCAGGGGAGGGTGCAGACCAGTCCTTCCCTTCTGGGTGTTTTTCACTTCCCCCTTCTCCAGCCTCCCTCCCCCAAGACCTTTAGGCATTTTACAGACCCAGGAAGAGCACAGACCTTCTCTGCTGGATCAGCAGGACTCGAGAGCCCCATGGCTCTGGTCACTCCCTTCTTCTGGTTTTGTTTTCCCCCAAGGAATCCCAAAGGCTAGGTCTCACCCCAGGGAGAACAGAGTCAGGTGGGTGATTCATCCCACTGCCCAGAGGGGAATATTGAGGCCTAGATTTGGAGGAGGGCTACTGAGTCAGGCTGCCTGAAGAGCTATGATTTGTCCCAGTCATAAATCCTAGTTAATTGTTGACATCTCTGGGGGTAGGTAATAGGTGAGTGGCATTTGCTCTGGGAGGTGGACTGCCTGGGTCTATTCTCAGAGCCCCTTTTCCCCAACCTTCCTGTCTTCCCCCGTGCCCCTTTGTCTCACTGGGAGTGTTCAGCTCCAGCTCGGCAGGAGGAACAGCCACCCTGGCCTCTGGGAGGGGAATGCCTGGGTCTGACCCCAAGGGGGAAATGAAAGTCCAGGCTAGCCACTCCACTACCCACCCACCCCCGAAACCTTTTTCTCCTCCCTCCAGAGCCATGGGAGGAACCTTGCCAGTCTCCAAAGGGATGGGCCAAAGGCCCTCAGGACCCCTCTGGGCTTCCGCTAGCCCAGCTCCCTTCTGCAACCTAGCTGTCCACCAGTCAGGGAATTCTGTCTGCCCTTCACTGCTCTAGCAACCCCCTGCCAACAACAGGGGTTCCCAGGAACAAAGGCAAAGCTAGGAGCCTGCAAGCTTGGCCCCGTCCTCCCTTGACCTTACTGGGGCAGAGGGTACCCCGGGATCCTTTCCTGCTCCCTCCATAGAGACTTGCCCCTTTGCATACCTTCAGTTTCTGGTGCCTGCTGCCCCCAGGCAGTGGCCTGGCCCTGGCCCCCCAGGGGCCTGGGCCTGACAGCGTCCCCTTCCCTTGGTTCTGCCCCCTCCCTTGCCAGCCCCCTCCCCCCCCAGTCCAGTCAGTAGAATCAGCCAATCAGAGTCCTGGAAAAGTGGGGCAGAGGGGAGGGCGGGGGAGCAGGGATTAGGGAATCAGAGGCGAGAGGGAGGGGGTGGGGAGGGCTCAGGCACAGCTGGGGGCAGGGAGCTGGTCCAGAAAGGTCTGGAGGGGTCTGTCTCTTCTGCCAGGGTGGGTGGCCAGGGTACCTGAGGTCAAGGCTGCTGGGAGCTTGGGCTCTAGAGGGCTAAGGGTTGAAGGAAATGGCAGGATGCTTGGCCTTGGCCCTTGGGCAGCTGGGGGTCTGTAAACCCTGTGTGTATTCCCTCCTCTGCCACCTCAGAGTTGGGATGGGACAGGGGGAGAGGAGAGAGAGACAGACAGATAGACAGACAAAAGCAAATGAGAGAGAATGGGAAAGAGTGACAGAAGCAGGAGTAAGTGATTGAGAAAAAAGACAGACAGAGAGAAAAGGATAGTGAACAACAGAGAGAAGAGAGTGAAATGAGAGAGAAAAAAAGAGACTCTGCTGAAAAACTGGACACAGAGCTAGAGACCAGGGTAGAAAGACCGAAAGAGAGCAGGGAGAGCAAGAATGGGAGAGAGAAGTGACAGACAGACATCTGAGGGGCAGTTTGACTACCTCCCCTTCCTGGTCTGTCCCCTCAGGGCTGTTCCCCTCTGTGTGCACCCCCCCCCCCACAAGCCTGGCACACCAGACCAGGGCAGCCTTAACGAGCCCCAGGCAGCATCAGGAATGGTGAGAGAAACCTGAGCGCTCCCAGAGTCCCAGGCACCCAGCACCCACCCCTAGCAGCTGGTTTGGGGCTGGCACTTGCCCTGCCCCAGAGCAGCTCAGCTCCTTGACCCTTTCCCCAACTCTAGACTCTCTGAAGCCCCCACCACTCAAACACCCATCTCAGAAGACAGAGATGAGTTCTGGAAAAGGCAATAGAAAAAAAAAAATGTGGGCGCCTGGGTGGCTCAGTTGGTTAAGCGACTGCCTTCGGCTCAGGTCATGATCCTGGAGTCCCAGGATCGAGTCCCGCATCGGGCTCCCTGCTCGGCAGGGAGCCTGCTTCTCCCTCTGACCCTCCCCTCTCTCATGTGCTCTCTGTCTCTCTCATTCTCTCTGTCTCAAATAAATAAATAAAATCTTTAAAAAAAAAAAAAAAAAAAAAAAAAAATGTAATGTGGAGCCACTATGTGCCAGGCAATGAGTTCTGAGTATTATCACATTTAATCTCTGGGGCAGCTATGATTCTCTGGAGGTAGCTGATACTATTTTCCCCATTTGACATATGAGGAAACTGAGGCTCAGAGAACTTAAAAACCTTGGCTGATGTTACATAGCCTGTAAGTATCAGGGCTGGGATTTAAACCAAGATCTGTTGCACTCTGTAACAAATTCTTTGGCAGCTACATAACCCCCGAAGGACTCTAGTCTCACTTGGAGATCCAAGCACAGGCTTCCATCTTGTTCAAGGAGAGGAAGGGGAGAGCAAGATCCCTGCACTTCCTGGGGTTGGAGGAAAACAAACAGCAGTGATTCAGTTCCCTATGGCCAGCAACTCATCTTTTCCACTGACAGGAGCCCTGGAGGGAAGGAGGCAGGAGAGGGAAGTGGGAGCAAGGGCTGAAATGAGGATGGAGTGAGGCAAGGAAGCAAAGTGGGCAACTAGAGATTCATCTGTCTCCTTCCCGATTTTTGGGTCTACTGCGCTATGAGATGGGGAGAGGGACTGATGGCAGCCCATGGGCAGAGTGGGCAGAAGCAGGGCTCGCGTTTCAGGTGGCCCAAGCCTCAGTCCCCTCTTCCCTTCTCTGGGAATAATAATAGTGGCCACTTTTTGAGGGCTTACTATATGCCAGGCACTGGACATACATGATCTCCCTGAGGACGGCTCCAATGCTCAGGAGCTGGGTGACTAGCTCATTTGGCAAAAGAGAACAACAGTACTGCCTCAAGGAGTTGTTGAGAGGATTGAACGAATCCATGGAAATTGCTGGCATGCTACAAAGGGAGCTCAATAAATGTTTGCTAAATAAATGAGTCCTCATCTTATCGATGACGACAATCAGCTCTGAGAAGGGGAGTTACTTGACCAAGGTCACACAGCTAGTGAGGGACTTGCACCTGTCTGTCTGGCTCCAGAGACAGAGCTTTCAAGCACCACACTTTTGTGGGTAGACCAGGGATGGGGTATGGGGGTGGGGAAGGGCAGGAACATAGGGCTGGGGAAGCAGGAAATGAGGTAGGAAATCCAGGGCTTCTGACATCTGGCTAGGTGAGGGCTTCAGGCAGGTTTGGAGGGGGGAGGAGAGCAAACTGGAGTGTGTGCATGCATAGCACACAAGTCAGGCAGGGCAGGGAGGAGCTGGGGTCTGGCTGGGGCAGGCCACTCCAGAGGGAAGCTCGTTAGAGTAATTACCTCCAACAGATAGAGCCCCACCCAGCTCTGTGGGAATTGCCAAATGCTTTATTAAAGACAGTTGCCAATGCACTTTAGAGGGGGTGAACTCTCAGACCCTTGGATGGATGTCCATCTGTCCTTTTCTCTGTCCTACCTAGCCCTAGGCACTTTGATCCTGCTCAGGTTTCCTCTCTAGCACCGAGCAACAACCAAGCCACATCTAACTCCTTCCATCCCACTGAGGTCTGGTCTTTTCCTTCCTCCCTGCCCCAGAAATTCTGGCCAGGTCAGAGTCCCAGCCCCTTGGCTGTCTTAGGTCAGGCCTGGGGCCTCAAGCCCTTGTGGTAAAGAATGGGAGTGTCTGCCATGAGCTGGCTCAGGGAGTGGTCATGTCTGGTAGGAACAGGAGTCAGGAAAGGTGTTAGGGTAGGGCTGTGCGTTAGTGTTCGTTCTGAAGGTTGTGCCAGGATGAGAGTGAGATGAGAGAGAGGTATTGGGATTAGGGTTGCAAGTAGTATTAGGGCCCTAACCTAAGGTGGTGAAAAGCATGGGGTGAGCACTGGGTTAAGATGGGAATTAAACTCTGGGGCCAAGGGAGGAGCTAGATTGGGGTCTGGACTGGGTTATCATCTCTAATACAACTTTCTCTTCAGGACTTTGGGCCTCTTTTCCCTCCCCAGCCCCAGCAATGCCTAAAATTGGGGATTGAGGGGAGACCTTGAACTTCTTGACCAAATTCCATGTATCTGTTCCCTTCTGCCTCAACTTCTCCCATCTGGACAGGAGGCAGGCTGAGGGCTGGAAAAGCTTTGAAGTCAAAGATGAAAGCAACAGGGGATGATTATGAACAACTACTTAAAAACGTCATCCTTAATAACCCTAGGGTGGATGTAGGCGGGGCAGGGCTAAAGGGAGGAGGTGGCCAGAAAGGGAAGAGAGAGAAGATCCTTGGGAAATCTTCCCTATCTGACAGGAAAGGGCCTCCTTCAATGCCCCCTCCCCACAAGGGCCTAGTTGGAGAGGACAGTAAGAAAGGCCCGGAACAGGAAATTGAGCCCAGAACCACCATCTGCTTAAACCTAGGCCCATGGTCTAGATCTTGAGCAGGTAGGCGGGGCCCTACCTGCTGGTCAGGGCCACCACGCACATGGACTCAGTAGACCTCAGCATTTGGAACAGAAAACCTTACTATGGGCCCTGGGGATGGGGCCTGAGCCCTGGCTGGCAGGCTTCCCTTCCCGCCCCTCTGTAGGTGGGCACAAGGAGGGAGTTAACTACAGGGTCCTCCAAGAGATACGGTGGGGGTGAAATTGGTGGACCCAGGCATTTTTCCTGTGGTGGGGTCTTGGTCAGGTTTGAGCAGGTCCCTGAGGTGGTCTTTCGAGCCTACAGACCAAGGGAAGTGCTGCTCACACTGGCCTATTCTGGATAAGCATGATGCTGCCCCTGGGGCCCAGGCCCAGGGTGGGGCTGGAGCCCAGGGTGGAGCCCACATGCAGGGATTGCACAGGTTGGAGGAATGTGGAGCCCATGCTCTGGGGGCCTGAGTCCAAGATGTGTTGGTGAGGATCACTTTAGGGTGGGGATAGTCTTCAGACTTGGGTGAGGAGTCTTTTCTTTGCTGGAGATACTCGTGGGAGGGAGGCAGGCAACCAGTCATTCATCCTCTGTTCCCTCGTTCATTGAGTAACTATGATGGAGTGTGTAACATGATAAGAGAGGGATGAGATACAGGAAGGGGAGAGAAAGAGATGGAGAAAGGAGGGCAGAAGGGGAGAAAGACCACTAGTGGGAAGTCAACAGGGGTCAAAGGAAAGAAGGGAAGCAAAAGAGCCAAGGAGGCAAACAGCAGAGGGACCCAGCAGAGGGCTGAGGCAGGAGCCAGGCAAGCCCTGCGGCACCAGCATGGAGCCAGGTGTCCCCAGTGGGAGGTAAGGAGTGTGAGGGCCTGGTGTGGGTGGGGGTGGGGGGTCTCCCACCATAAGCAGGGCCCAGGAACCGGCCTAACCAGGGCAGAGGTCAGAGGTCAGAGGACAGAGCAGGCCTGAAACTATTGTGGAGGCAGGGGCCTGGAGCCCCTGGAGCTGAGGAGGAGTCCAGGCGCACAGCTAGTCCCTCTCCTCCCCCACCCCGGGGCTCCCTTGCGATGTAGGTCATGAGGATGGGGTGGCTGTGGCTGAAGGGTTGTCAGAGTCCCGCGGGGGCTCCCCTTCCCCTCCTTACTCTCTCCATTGCCCCTTGTCCCCTGGTGCCCCCGGCCCAAGGCAGGGGTGGGGTGGGAGAAGAAAGAAGAAGGAAGCCGGGAAGGAAGGGCCCAGGCAGCCAGAGCAAGGAGAGAGCGGGGCAGGTCCCGGCGTGTTGGGGCAGGATGGCTGCGGAGGCAGGATCGGAGCCGCAGGGGCCCTGGGATGGACAGCTTCCCACCCCTGCTTCTCCCCAGCCCCCTTATCTCCGGCCCTCAGGTTCCCACCTCCCACCACACACACCTCGAAGCTACACCCACCATCTTTTCCCCGCCCGCCCCCCACTTCCTCCTTTCCCTTATCCTGGGCCCAGAAGGATGTCGGAGTGTCTGAGCTAAGGGTGGGGGGAGGGCGTGTGTGTGTGTGGGGGGGGGACGGGTCAGAACCTTTCCCTCAACTCCACCAGGCCAAGATCAGCCCTCTCCCCCAGCCTCTCGTAGACCGTCGTATAATATTCATGAGCCTCATGAATACGCAATGTCCTCATTATGGGGCGGGGGTCTCACTCGGCTCTGCTTTCCCATTCACCGATCCCTAAATTACCCAGAGAAGCGGCAGCTTGGGGAAAAGGGGAAGAGGGGACCCCCAGATGTGAAGCCAGATGAAGGGGGAGGGGGAACCGGTTGCTGACGGGCGGCCGCAGTCACCGCGGTGCCGGGAGGTTGGGGGGGTGACCTACTGAGAGGGACCCAGGAGCCCCGGAGCCCCGAGCCGCAGAGCCCACTCACCGAGGATCATGCTGGGGACCCAGGCGCCCGGGGTTCCGCGTCGCTCTGTCCCGGGGGCCGTTCTGGCCGGGCTGGGGGTGCGGGGGGAGGAGTCGGGGGAGGAGCAGAGGCCGGCCCAGGCGGAGCGGGGGCGGAGCCCGCAGCAGGTGAAGACGGGAGGAGGGGGGAACCCGGGCACCCTGGGCTCAATGAGGGGACGTCTTGGCGGCTCCTTGCCCCTCCCGCTTTCTCTCCCACTTGCTGCCCTGGGTCTCCTGGATTTACGGTGTCACTGCAGCCAGGGCTGGGGGGAACACATCTACAAGGCGGTGTGAAGTGATGGAGGAAGCTGGGAACTAAGATGCCTGGGTTCCTGGGAAGGGCTGAGTCTGAGGGCAGGAAGTCTGGTCATGAGCTGATACGGGGTGAGGGATGCCTAAGTACTCTGGGGAGGGATGGGGCCTGGGTTGGGTGGGACACCTGGGTCCTCTTCAGAGTGATAGGCTGGGCAGGGTCCGTGTGGAGGAGTGCAGAGAATGTTAAGGTCCTTTGTTTCTCCGACTCTGGAGCAAGATGTTTGGGGGCTGGATGGGGTGGCTGTGGCTGAAGGGTTGTCACCTGCCAGAGGTGAAATGTGGGGCTGAAGATGGATCCCAGGTTGATCTCTGGCTGGGGTTCAAATGCCTAGGTCCTTAGGGAAGGTCTGAGTGAAGAGATTGCAATCAATGAGGTGGAAAAAGAAGCTTGCAACTGTGATCATTAGGGCAACCAGAAGATGATACAAAATCCAGAACTGAGGCTCAATTCTATACAAATGACCTGAATTGGGGTGGGGATAGGAGCATCCATCAGGCATCAGGGCCCAAACCCGGGGCCTTCCCCATTAAGGTGACCTTGGATTGAAGAGGACTAGTGGGGGTGTTTGGTGAGGTGGAGGGGAAGATGGGGAATACGACAGAATGTATGGGCTGCGGAGAGTGTCAGGGGGCTGTGCAGGACATTGGATGTATTTTAAGGACTAACAGGGGGACTTGATTAGAGATGAGCAACTGGGACCCCAGCATGAGGCTGGAGTCTGGGAGTCTGTGAAGTGTCTGGGGAAGATGCAGCTGCTACAGCCTGGACCTGTCTATACCTGCCCCAAGAGGGAGGGCGGCAGGAGGACTTCCCAGAATGCCATGCAGCCAGCTTCCAGCCAGAGGGAAAGGAGGTGTGACTGGGAACTAGAACGCTTGGGATTTAAGGAGGGTGGAGGCAGGGAGGAAGAGGTTGGTGGAAGGGTGGCAGGACTGGAGTCTTGGAACAGTTGGGGAAGGGGGATTGAGGCCTGGCATTCCTGGGTTCAGCAGGGAAGTGGGACTAGATGACTAATTAAGGTACCAGAAGTTCAAGTTCCTGATTCTGGACTTCAGCAGTCTCTTGCCTTTACCCCACTGATCTGGTTTGAAGAAAAGATGTCCCAGCTCAATGGCAAGAGAATGCTGGGGGTTTCAATGCCTTGGTCTTGTTCTGATACAGAGGCCCAGAGATCTCAGGGGACTGTGACCTTGCTGCCCAAATCTGGCCTTGGGAGAGAATGTAGGGGGTCCTCCTAGCCAGTCAGAGGAGGTCCTCTTACTCCAGCTCCACTCTGCTACCGTGTTGTTCAACCCTAGTATCACAGAGCCTGCTTCTCCCCAGGCCCTGTTATCCATCCTACCTCCTGCACTGCCCCCCCCCCCCAACTTTTTTGCCTCTTCCCATTTTTTTCCCCTCCTTGGTGGACTCAGAACAAACAAGAATCAACAGTAGGTGTGGTTGATTGGTGATAGAGACCCCTTTGCCCTCCGCCTTGTCAACCCTCCCACACTGCCCCCGGGGACTCTGAGTTAGGGAGGTCTCAGAAGAGGGGTTGCGTAACTTACCAAGGTGAGGCAGCTGGCTGGAGGGCGGGGTGACCTTGCAGGCAGCCAGGGGCAGGGGGTGGGGGGGGCAGTGTGCGGGGTGAATTCATTATTGATGAGCCCTGCACCCCGGGCTACTAATGAGCCCAGGCTGGTTGCTCTAATTGATGTCAAGAAACTTGAGACCCCCAGATCAGCTTCCCGCCTGCCAGCTGCCTCTCCTGAGCCCCCTCCCCCTCCCTGCACCCCCAGCTGCTCTGTTCCCTTCCCTGGGCCTCCTTCCCATCTCTGTACAAACAGATGAGGAAAGGGCTCAGGCCTCCTAGCCCCCTACCCTTCTGTCCCTCTGGATGGCTCAGGCATCCAGGATGAGAGGCAGACATCCTCTGGAGGGGCTGGGAGATTTGGAAGGGGAAACAGACCAGAGCCTGAGTACAGTTCAGGGGCAGGAAGGCAGGTGCTAGATGCAACTGTGGCCTTTCTCATATTGTATACCCTCAGGAGAGACCTTGTCACTCTCTGAGAATCAGTTACAGGCACTATACAGACACACCCATGACACCAGCCCAATACCCCACACAGCTCACTTCCCTTCCTCATTTCTTCCTGCCCCTGTAAGAAATCTCCGATCTGGCCCCTGGAGTTTGGCTGAGGCCAATCCCACCCCTCCCCCAAGCAGGGGAGTATGAGATTTCCTTCCTTGAGAATTCCCAGTGCCTTGTTATGCATCAGCTGCCATCCTTGGAAATACTGGGTGGCTCTTGGCCTTACTAGGTCTCTTCCTCCTTATCAGTCCCTCTTCATTTATAGGTTCTGGAAAGAAGGTCTGAGGTACAATTATCAAGAAGTCACAGATGGGAGTGTGCAGCAGCCTTGATCTCCCAGGAAAGAGATATGTTTAAGGTGATGCAGGCACTGTTAGGCAGAAGCCTAAGTTAATAAGAATAGCCTGGGTGGTGGGGGAAAGAGGAGATGGACTTCAAGCACTCCCCCGCCCAAAATTCCCATAAATTTGTGGCTATGCTGCCCTCTGGTGGCTGAATTCTGGTCTAGCATGACATGGCCATCTTTGCCTCCAACAATCCATTAGAATTTCAGCACCCTCTCCTTCCTCTTGCGGCGGATTAGGACTGGCCTTGAAAAGACAGAGGACCCCGAGGGGCTCCCTCACTTCGATTTCTTTTCAAAGACCTAAACCCTAGGGGCATGTTGGTTAAGAATGAGGGCTTTCACGGTCAGACAAGGCTGGATTCGACTCTGCTCTGGCACTCACTGGGTGACCTTGGGCAAGTTATATAACCTTTCTGGACCTCAATCTTCCCTTGTGTCAATGGGGTTAATTGTACCTACTTCACAGGATTATTGATAGAGAAATTAAATGATAACGTATGTGAACTATTTAACACCCTCTCTACCTACCAGTGTATAATGAGCAATAAAAACAAAACAAAAACCTAACTGGCTTTCTTCTGATTTCATTTTGTGGCTTTTTCTCTCAAGCCATTTCATTACTCTGATTTAGAGAAGGCCAGGTGAGTCTTCTGGACCATCTTCCCCCACCTTCAACTTGGACCTCCTGCTTTTCATTCTTCCCTTAATGCTTAAACCCAAGGAGAAGGGATTCTTTTTCTTCTCTCTGGGAGGTGCTGGGAACCAGATCTGGTGGGGCTGGGTGATGGGAAGGAGTCAAGTCCTCCTTTCACCCCTTCCATCATCTCTTTCATCTAAAACCCAAAAAGTAGTTCCATAGTTCCTGGGGGTCATACTCTTGACTCCCAAGGAAAGAAGCTGTGAAAAACAGACATTTCCTATGCATCAAGCCATCTGGTTCCAGGATGGGTTTGGAAAGAGTAGGTTAGGACACAAATTCCAGCTCTGGTCAGTGGGGGCACCGGGCCGGGTTTATTGCACTTGCAACAGAGTTTAAATAAGTCCCGGATGTCCGGAGCTGAGGTGAGGGGAGGTTGGGCAGGGAGAAAGGGGCAGCGTCAGTGCAGCTAGTGGGCAGAACCCAAATCCTGCAGGCCCAGGACAGTGGGCTCCCCTTTTTCTTGGGGACTGGGAGGGCCTGCTCCTGGCCAGGATGAGGTTCCAGATCTGTTACCATCATGGCCCCTTCAGGGTCCTGGGCAATTCCTGACTTCTCCCTAGTCAGAGGTGGATTGGGCCTCCAGGCCCAGGTCTGGAACAGGCTCAAATGTAGTCCTGGATCTGCCTGGTTAGGTTACCAACGTCTGAGTCTGGGTCCCAGATCAACCCCAGGCCCCAGGTTTGATCTGGCCCCATTAGAGTTCTGAATCCCCTTGGAGCTGGTTCTGAGCCAGCATGATCCTTGTTTGGGATCTGTCCTGAGCTGGGCCTGGGGCACCATCCACAGTTAGTGTTCCTTGTTGGCCCACCAGGGTGGGGGCTGTCCAGAGCTTCCAGGTCTCACTCCCCGGGTTCCAGGTTCTTACTGGGGGCTTCCTGTGGATCTCTGGCAAGACTGAGGATAGATCTTTGCAGGCTGGAGCTGGACAGGAAGTCCTGGTGGCACATCTGGCCCAGAGAACTGGGATCGGATTTCCCAGGGCTGGTTCCAAGTTGTTTTCAGGAAACTTTCTCCAAAATGCAAAGGCTACAGGGAGGCTGGGGCCTCTATCCCTGGATATGAGTTCCCCTATCCATGAGGAGGGCATGTGTAAACGAGGGTCCTTCACAGTGCATGGGGGGAGGGGATCCCCAGCTCCTCACCTCCCGGCTCTGGCCCTTCAAGTATGTCTCTAGGCTGGGGAGAGGAGCTTCTCCCTGGCCCTCAGCACCTTCAGGAAGTGCCCAGCCCCCTCCCTGTCAGTAGACTGAGGGTGGGGTTACTGGGCCTTGAGGATTGGGAGTCTGGAATGGAGGAGTCAGGCATCAGAGGTGGCTGGTGGCTTAAGTTGAGCTTTTTCCATGGCGGTGCCGTATGGGAGGGAGCGTTTGAAGAATCCAAGCTAATTGAGGGGGTAAGGAGGGAGAGTTTAGATATTCTGGCTTCCATTTCTCCCCATATCTTATCCCAAGAGGAAATGAAGAGGATTCTAGTGCTTCCAATCTCCCCATTTTGCAAAAGTGGCCTAAATCCTGGCTGTTAAGACTACCTCTCCAATAGGTCCAATGGGCCGGGAGGGCTAAAGCTGGGAGTGCTTTTCGTATAAGGGGTTCTTTCATCAGTGCTGTAAATTGCCCCCAGTTAGGCCAGGGATGGCAAACAGGTTTGAATTCAAGTTCTACGTCTGAATGCTTAGTAGTGGCTGCCTCTTGAGAAGGATTCTGAGGCCACTTCCAGGATACGGCCAATTAGTGATGGCTGCCATTAGTTTTGGGGGGAAGTGATAATGGCACAAATGCCACATATTTGCCACTTGTGTCACTGATTTTGCAAGTCTAGGCAAACTTCTCAGCTTGAGTCAAGAGACTCTTTCTAAGCTAGGGGCTGTGGAATGAAGGGAAGGATCCTACAGGCAGGGTCAGGATGGCATGCACGTGGCCAGGGCAGAGGAGGGGGCCTGAGGCTGGAGACCTGGTCTGGAGATAGATGCTTGGGACTATGTTGGGTTAAGGGCAGAACCTGATGAGGGAGTGGCCAAGTCACAGGTAGGATGTGGCTGACCTTGTAGAGGATATAGATGAGCAGCCCTAGGAGCAGGAGGCCAATGAGGATGGCTAGGATAATGATCCACAGTGGGACGCCGTGGCTGCCTTCTGCCTTGGTCCACTGCACAGCCGTGGCCACCTAGGGAGCAAGTCAGGAGAGGTCACTGAAAAGCCATTAGTACTCCCCACCCACCACTTGGCTCCCACTTGCTATCGGACCTAGACCACCTCTCACCTCCCAGGTTGGGCTAACAGAATTCTGAACTTCAAAATTTAAATTCCCAAGATGTGCATTATTATCTTATACTTTTGAGTCTTCACACCTGCTAATTTCCTCTCCCCAGAGAATATACCTTTCCTGACTGATTAGCCCCGTTGTTAGTTCCTATTTATTCTTCAGGTCTCAGCTGAAACATCACTTCTTCCAGGCAGCCTTTCCTGACACTGCAAGACTGAGTTTAAGTGTCCCTCTGATGTGTTCCTATAAATATCCTGGCACTTGTCACACTGTGTTCTCATTGCCCGCTAGCCTGTGAACTCCAAAAGTGAAGAAACTGTTCATCTTGCTTATTGTTATATCCCCAGGACCCAGCACAGGCCCTGGCACACAGGAATGCTCAATACATATTTTTTACAATAACAAGTCCAGCCCCCACCCGTGTCCCAGTCCTAGTGCGAGGCCCAATACTCTGAGCCTTAGCTTCCTTGGCCCAGACCTCTGGCCCAGGTTCACCTGAAGTTCCTTTCGGGGAAGCTGCTGGGGCAGGATTCGGTAGGGCATCTTCAAGGCTTCATAAACAGCGTCACACTGCAGGCTAAATGGCTGGTGTTCCCGCTGTGGGTGGGGAAGAGGTGCTCAGGGCAGCCCCTCTTGGGATCTAGAGGACAGAGGGCTTCCCGCGATCTGGCTCAGGTTGTGATCTTTCCCTATTCTGGACTCATTCTCTCCTGAATATCTGTATTCCTTATATGAGATAACAAATGTGCAATTAAATACTTATAACTAAATAATGTATAACTAGATGGCTACATGTTCAGTAAAAAAAAATTTTTGAGTCATTAATGTGGGTCAAGCACCCAGGACACTGCCTGGCCCACAGCGTTTGCTCAATAAATGACTGCTCTTTACTATTCCTACATCTGCTTGCCTCTCCACTATGGATTCGTCTCCCATCTGTTTTTTTATCATTCTCTGCATGCTGGTCTCCCTCCAGTTCTCCCTCTTCTGCATGGGCCTGGAGAGGGAAGTTGTCACTCCCAGAGTGGCCACTAGGTGGCACAAAGGACACACAGCCTGGTCTAAACAAGGGTGAGGGAGGGGAGCTGGAGTGTCTGGGTCCCATTCACCAAAGAAGGTGGCTGGGGCAGTAGGGAAAGGGAGGGTATGTATGATCAGGCGGGACTGAAAAAAGTCAAGGGTCAGGGTGGAGGTAAGGCTCCCTCACTTGCAGGAAGGTCTTGGCCCAGACTCGGAAATGCAGTTGCAGACTTCGGCTTTCTTGCCGGTGCAGTGGCCCGAGCTCACAACGCAGCCTGAAACACTCCACCTCGGGGCATTTCTGGGAAGAAAGAAGAGGCTTGAACCCGGAGTTCTGCCCTTCTGGAGGCTCTAACAACCCAAGTCCCAGTATGACTTACCAGGATCTGAGGTCCTGAGGAGGCCGGACTCCGGCCTGAAGCTTCCCGTCTTTGTAGCCGGTGATGCTGGGAACCCTCTGGATCCAACTGGAAGAAGGAAGAGACCATTAGCTGCCTCTCCCACCTCATCACAGCATCCAAGTCAGCCAGCAACTGGGTTCCAGAGCAGCTCCAACCTGTTCCCTCTCTCTTTTTCTTTTTTCTAAAGATTTTATTTATTTATTTGACAGAGAGAGAGAAAGCACAAGCAGGGGGAGCGGCACAGAGGGAGAGGGAGAAGCAGGGTCCCCGCTGAGCAGGGAGCCCGATGTGGGGCTCTGGGGCTAGATCCCAGGACCCGGGATCATGACCTAAACTGAAGGCAGACGCTTAACTGACTTGAGCTACCCAGGCGCCCCTCCTCTTTCAATTTTAATTGTCTATTATTCTCTACTAAAATGTAAGCTCCATGAGAGTGGGGACCTTGTTAGTTTGGTTCAGTGAGATATTTCCTGAGCCTATAACAGTGTTCAACGTAGGACACTCATTTGCTTAAATGTTGCCAGTGAGTAAACAAACTTTAAACCAGGCATTAGGGCCCAGAGAAACAGGTCTGAAGATGGCTTCCCAGAGAAGGTGGGACAGAGATGGGCCCTAGAAGTATGCCAGGGCAAGAAGTAAGGGAAGGATATTTCAGGCAGTGTATAAAAGAGTCTTTTTTCTTCCACAGCCTAGAGGTGTCTGTGGTTCTTCTGCCCCTCCTCCAGTCTTAGCTTCAGGCACATCCTTCGGGCTCTTCCAGGCCTCCAGTGACCTTCCCTAACCTCCCCAGCTGTGGGCCCTCCTCCCATATCAGTTTCCAGGCCTCTCACCTCCAGGTTCTGTGGGTTGGGGGGGTGACTGGTGGTGCAGTTGCCAAGTCCTGTCACCCTGGTCATGTAGAAAAGCTGCTGACCTTCCAGAGTCCGGGGACAACTGAGCTCCAGCATGCCCTGGCTAATGGAGCTGGGGCCCTGGTTGATGAGCTGAGGAGAGGGGAACACAACCATCCTGAGAAGGAGGGAGGGCTTCTGCCCTCCTGAGACCATGGGTCACCATGGCCCAATATCCCCTGCTGCATGTCTCCTATCTCAGAGGCGAAGGAGGAAATCAATAGGCGAAGATGAAATCCTCTCTAGCCCCTCCACTCCCAGCAGCCTGCCCTGAACCTAGCCCATCTACCATTCCTCACCTCATAGACATGGTGGACAGCAGGGCCCACGTCTCCCTCCTCCTGAGGCTGGTCTCGGGGACGCCAGTCGCTCACTGGGAATAGCACTGCCTCAGGTTTGGAGACACTAAGGAGGAGGGTGGTTTAGAGGACAGTGGAAGGGATCCTCTATGCATCCTTTCCTAGAAGTGTCTCCCCTCCCAAAAAAGGCCCCAGTTTGCCTGGGCATTTACCCATTAAGGGAGACCTGGGCGTGAGCCTCCACTGAGAGCCGGAAGGAAACCACTTCGCTTTGTGAGTTGTTGAGATTCTTACTGAAGGATGGAGGAGAGACTGAGGCAGTGCTGGAGCCCAGGCAGGGAGAATGCCCCCCTGCACCAGGCTCCACCCCACCCAGCCTCCCCCCCGCCCCCAACTCCCTACCTGAGAATCTGGAAGTCAAACTGGATGGTTTTCTTTGTGTCCCGGAGGTGAGGGACTGTGAACCGAAGTCCACCCCAGATCTGTGGGGCAAGGAGGGAGGACAAAGGAGCCTGTTAGACTGGGCATTTGCCTCACCCCAATTCCAGCCCCCTTCCCTATTCCACAGCTGTGCTCTGGACAGGCTGGTCACTGCCCTCTCGGCTCCTCTCTCCTGTGCCAGACTTACACTCGCTCCTGCCTTCATGGGGTTGCCCAGGTCACACACCAGCAGGCGGCTCTGGTTCACAGCAGAGTAGTCACAACTCAGGCTGGAGAAGTTCTGGAGGTGGGGTGGGTATGGGTAAGGTTTTGGTGCCCCTCTGGCGGGTCCCCTCCCAAGCCAAGCCTGAGAGTCCCCTCTCACCCCTGGGTTTCTGACGAGTCCGGAGTACTCAGCCTCTGCAGGGGCTGTGACCCGAAGCTCGGCCTCATAGGCACCGCCCTCACCCACGTTCTGGGCATGGAAAGTTAGGTTCAGGGAGTTCTTGTCGCCCAGGTACACATGGTTCTGCTCCCTGGAGGGGAAACACAGGGTAAGGGACACTGGGAAATTAATCCCCAAACCAGGACAATGAGCCATAATAATAATACAATAATAATAGGTACCATTTACTGAGTTCCAACTCTATGGATAACTAGGCCAGATGATTTATTTTATTTTATTTTATTTTTTAAAGATTTCATTTATTTGACAGAGAGACAGCGAGAGAGGGAAGACAGCAGGGGGAGTAGGAGAGGGAGAAGCAGGCTTCCGGCGGAGCGTGGGAGCGGGGAGCCTGATGCGGGGCTCGATCCCAGGACTCTGGGATCATGACCTGAGCCAAAGGCAGACGCTTAATGGCTGAGCCACCCAGGCGCCCCGATTTATTTTTTTTAATATTTTATTTATTTGTCAGAGAGAGAGAGAGAGCAAAACCAGGGGGAGTGGCAGGCAGAGGGAGAAGCAGACTCCCTGCTGAGGAAGGAGCCCGATGTGGGACTTGATTCTAGGACCCTGGGATCATGACCTGAGCCAAAGGCAGATGCTTAACCAACTGAGCCATCCAGGCGCCCCAAATTTTTATTTTATTTTTTATTTTTATTTTTTTAAGATTTTAATTTATTTGTTAGAGAGAGAGAGAAAGAGCACAAGCAGAGGGTGCAGCAGGCAGAGGGAGAAGCAGGCTCCTCGCTGAGCAAGGAGCCCGAGGTGGGACTTGATTCTAGGACCCTAGGATCATGAACTGAGCCACCCAGGCGCCCCCCTAGCCAGATGCTTTATGTAGATTATTTCACTTAGTCCTTCCAAAAAGGCTGAGAAATTGATGCTATCATTCCTACTCTACAGATGAAGCTGAAGCTCAGAGAAGCTGAATAACTTCCTAAGGTCACACAGCTTGCTAGTATGTCCCTAGTCTATCTTTTCAGGTGCCAGGTGCTTCCAACCTCCACATGTCCTGCTATGAGATCTTAGCATCTGGAATCCCCCAGCTTGACGTTGGCCTACACTTACCCAAACACTTCCAGCTGTAGATCCGGCACACAGATGTTGTCTTCTCCACAGTCCAGCAAGATCTGAGCCTGGGGAGCAAGATAGCTTTGAGAGGGGGAGTTTAGACCTCCTCCTGGGCTGAAGGGTCCCCCCTCCAGGGCCCTGCCCTGGGTGCCCAGGGTTCTCTTCTCCCGGGTCTCATCTCCCACCCTCCCATCTCCTCACCTTGTCCTCTATGCGGCTCTTGCTCTGGTAATGTAAGACTGGCCGGAGGCCATGGCTGTCCACAGGGGATTGAGGGTCCAGGGAGAAGTTGAGGGCAATATGAATCGGGGAGAGCTTGTCTCGGAACTCTGACTCATTCTGGGGGGTGGGGGAGAGAGTTCTCTGTGTCAGGGGACACATCTCTCTTCGTCCACTCAGGGCCCTCAAGAATCCAGGTGCCCAAATTTGACCATTCTCTTTACTTCCGAGGCCCCAACAGCCTGGTTCCCAGTTCCTCAGACAGAAGGGCCCCTTTCCTCAGCCCACAAAGTCCCAAGCCTCTCTCTGGGATCTCCCAATCTCTTTTCTTTCAAGACGGGCCCCAGTTCTATGTGACACCCTCCCTAGGCCAGTCTGTTCTCCGCCCTTGGGGCCATACCCTGAGGTAGATCTTCATCTCTCTGCAGTCCTCCCGAGCCCCATTCTGGATGAGCAGGGTCTGGGTCAGGGTCGCCTGTCTGGAGGCCAGGAACAGCGCCCGCCGTACGCCCCCCTTCTGCTTCTGCCAGTCCAACTGGAGCTCCACTGTGAAGCCTGCAGCCAGGAACATATGTTCAGGAGAATCTGTCTCTCCCTCCTAACCTATTCAGAGAGAAGGGAGGTGCCAAAGTCCCCGGCCCCTCCATCCTCTATCCCAAGGCCTACGAGATTCAGGCAGTCTCCCTCACCAATGGAGTCAGGAACGTGTTTTCCAGAAGCATTGAGGCAGAAGCTAAGGTTGATGCTGGAGGAAGACCAAGAGGAAAGCTGGTGTATCCAATGAACAGGCATCCTATCCTCCACCTATCTCCCAGACAGACCCGGACTGGGACACCCGCATTTGTCCCCTACCACAGACCTGGTTTCTCTGCCCACTCCCAGGCACAGACTGAGGTATTTCAGACTCCTTCCCTGTCATCTCCTGGGCCCCAGCTCACCAAGCCACAGGGTTCCCCTCCAAGCTGCAGCTGCGCTCCTCTGGGTTGAACATGGCAGGGAAGATGGTGAGGGAGGCACTGGTAGAGACAATGGGGCGGCCCCTGCCAAGAGTGGATATGGGGTCAACAGAACTAAGACTTTGCTGGAATCCGGGCACAGGAAGCTGATGTGCAAGCCCCAGGAAGCCAGTGTCCTTTGTACACTTTCCCAACCTCAGCCCTATTGAGAAATTCCCCAGTTCCTACTTTTCTTTTCCCAGGCTGCCCCCCTTGAATTCATACCTGTACACCACAGCCTTGTCCACACCGAAGGACCCCACAATCAGATCTGCAAGAAGTCAAGAAACTACCCCTTACAGCAAGCCCCAAATCAAGATCATTCCTTCCTAAACCTCTTCTAGGTCATTGCGCAAAGGAGGCAAAAGTGAGGGAACAGCGCCATCTGGTGGCACTATTCTAGAACTGTACCCAGGAGCTCCGGAAAGTGCAGAGGAGGGGGGAGGGGTCTGTGACCTGGAGAATTCTAAGGTGAAAGGGGCCTCAGCCACTACTCACCAGGGTATCCGTTGCCATCCAGGTCTCGGCCTCCTCGAAGCGCAGAGCCAAAGAAGTCCGGCGTGTGGCCAGCTGCCCACAGGGGCAGCAGAACCTGGGACGGCTTAGAGCCCAGCCCCCGTGGACCCCCAGGGAATATAAACACTACTCCCTGCTGGGTCTCTCCACCAAAGGGAGCTCCAATGGCTACATCTGCAAGACACACAACCCACACCAGTCAGAGGGCCGGGAATGCAGGAGTCTGAATCTCTACCACCAGATCCCAGAACCCAGGATCCTCTCTTTCCCATCTGTCATTCCCAGTTTTCTAATCTCTTCAAGTCCCAAGACCTAAACATCAGGATTAAAGTTTACACAACCTCCTTGGGGAGTCACTGGGGGTCTGGGTATCTTCGCTGACAGCCACCGTCTCCCCAAATTCCTTCTGACTCAGGCCCCAGAGTCCTCCTCAGCTCCTGGGGCCCATGGCACTTACCATTGTAGCCATCCTGGTCCAAGTCCCCCAGGGGGGTCAAGGAGCTGCCAAATCGGCCAAACTCATCATGGCCGGTGAGCGTCAGGGCCGGTGTGGGCTCCATGCCAGTTGGGTGCTGCAGGTAGACATAGACCCTGCCCACCTCCTGAGGCCGCCCATCAGCGGTCCGCTCCATAAGCAGAGGTGCCCCCACCAGCAAGTCATCCAGCCTGAGGGGAGGGGGGAAAACCTAGGTGTCCTGATACCCTGCCTTGCCACCTCCCCTCCCCAGTCCCACTGCCAGGAAATCCCAGGCATCCTGGATCCCAGGCTCCCTCCCACCCAACCGAGAAGACTCGAGGTCTTTAGCTCTCAGCTCTCTCCTTGCTTCTGAGCAAGGGGAAGGCAGGCACTGGGGGAGAATCCAGAGAAAAAGCTTGGAGAAAAACCTTCCTTGTATTTATCGGTCCCACTCCCACTCTTCAGTCCTGTATCTGGGAAGGGCATCGCGTTGTGCCTCTTTCCCACTACTCACCCGTCCCCGTTGATGTCTGTGGCAGCCACTGCATAGCCGAAGTAGGAGGCCATCTGAGGTGGGGGTCGACAAAGTCAGCATTGGGTCAGAACTAGGGGGGTCACTCAACGGGATCAACACGGACTGTTGGGGGAGGTCAGAGACTCCAGGGAGCCTGAGAAGTTGGGCTGAGCTTACTGGGTTAGGGCTGGGACTCGGCTGGCAGAGGGCCAAGCTGGGTCGTGTGTGGGGGGTGTCCTCACCTGTTCCCCTGAGAAGTTGTAGAGGGATCGGATGTCTGAGCCATTAAGGATGGTGACCTGGGGATGACGAGGTAACACCCATTGGTGGTGGACTCCCAGACCATCCCATGGGTGGAGGACAAATGGGTATGGGATTCCCCGGGGGGAGGCATTTGTTAGAGACACAGACCACTTGTCTCCTGATTCCCTCCCGACTTTGCTTTCGTGTTCCCATCTCTATGCCAGGTGGCTCCATTACATGGCAACGTCACTAGTTTTCTCCGTATCACTGATCAACTACTGACGGATTTTATATTTATCTGTCCATTGTTCATCTCTACCCACTAGAATGTAAGATCAGTGCGGGCAGGAGTTTGGGTTTTGTTTGCTCTCGCCCCAGAGCCTGAAGCAGTGCTTCTGTAGTGCAGCAGACAATAATCATTAGTTGAATGATGAATGCACGCTGAGACCTCAGTCATTCCTCATCCCCCAGCCCTCCCAAACCACCAACACTCCTGGCTCCCCTCTGTCTGCCCTGAGCCACTGGCCCTTGACTCCTTGCCCTCTTCCTCACTCTCGCTATTACTCTGGTGTGAGTCCTCTCCCAGGACTGCGGGAGGGACCCCTGGCTGCCCCCCCCCCCCCCCCCCCGCCGCCTCTCGGCACCCTGCCTCTACTGCAGCAGATGGACTGATGGTCCCAGAGCGGATCCAGGAGGGACACTTCTGGCTTGGAAATCCACAGGGATTCCCTGGAGCCATTGCCCCAATTCTCAACTTCTTGGCCTCTTCTGAGGCTCTGGAGAATCTGGCCCCAACCTGTTTTTCTTCAACCTTTCCTTATTCTCCTCATCCTCAATCAGCCCACGAGTCTGCTACAATGGCCTGACTTTCCTCTTCTTCCATGCTTTTCATGCTCCTGTCCCAGATGCCCTCTTGCCTCGTCTCCAAGGATCCTTCATAGAACCTTCTCTGATCCGTTCGTTCCTCCACTAATCTGCTATATCCTTTTTTTTTTTTTTTAGGAATTTATTTATTTGCGAGAGAGAGAGCACAAGCTGGGGGAGCAGCAGAGGGAGAGGGAGAAGCAGGCTCCGCGCCGAGCAGGGAACCCGATGCGGGGCTCGATCCCAAGACCGTGGGATCATGAATGGGCAGAGCCTACTGCAACAGGAAGTTGCCGCACCTGAGATTATAACTGTACCTGTGTCTTATCTTACATCTTCGATTAGAAGCACCTTATGAGATGGGGTACAGTGTCTTACTCATCTTCTCATCTCTTACCTTGCCTTAATAAACGCTGTCAATTGAATGAACTCTTGTGGCATTCTTATCTATGTCCTTTTTAAAGCACTTGTCAGGGTCTAATAATAATAGCTACCAGTTGTACACTGCCTAAGAGTTCACTAAGTACTTTCACCGGCATTATTTCATTTCATCCTTACAAGAGCCTTGTGAGGTC
This sequence comes from Neomonachus schauinslandi, assembly GCF_002201575.2. NCBI lineage: Eukaryota > Metazoa > Chordata > Mammalia > Carnivora > Phocidae > Neomonachus > Neomonachus schauinslandi. Next base: position 59,442,023 of record NC_058407.1, on the reverse strand, counting down.
AGAACTATTATCCCATTATACAGAGAAGAATGAGGCTCAGAGAGGCTAAGTAGGTTTAAGGATTTTATGGAATGAAGTAGGGTATGAATAAATAACAGAATGATTCATCCAGAGTAAGCGCCAGTACTTGAACCCAGGTCTGCCTCCCAAGCCTGTGTTCTGATCCACTTTTTGAACCCTCACAAACTGCCGTGCATGGTTCTTTGTGATTAGCCAGGGGAAGGGAAGAGAAGGGAAGGGAGGGAGGGAGGGTCAAGCTTCGTCTTACATAACCATAGGTGAGGTTCCCTTTGGGCACGCCAGCAATAAAGTCTGCAAAGAGAAGAGAAAGTTGTGGGTTAAGCGTGGGGAAAGGGGCATCAGACCAGAATGGGGTCTCGGTTCCTGTGGCCCCAGGTCCTGGGTCTCCTCCATCCATCCCTCTCCCTTGGCCCCAGCCTGGGGGACACACTCACCTTCTGTGTCGTCACCACTGAATTCACCCACAGCCACAGAGTATCCTGGGGACAGGGTGAGTGGATATTAGTATTCCTGTGGGGACCCCTCTGCTGTGGCCCATCCTCCAGTTTCTTCCCCACCCCTACTGGGCCTTCATATGCAGCCTGCACACAAGTATGGCAGAGGGACTGGGGATGCCTGAGTGGGAGAAGAGAAGTGGGGGGAGTTGGGGCAAGAGTACCTGAGGTTCTCTCCCTGTAGACCCCTCCCCATCGCTCACTCACCCAGGTAGCTGTCATCGTAAATGGAACTGGCCTGGCGGGTCTGCAGCTGCCCCTGCACCAGGTTGATCAGGTACTCAGGGTAATAGGATTCTGCAATCTGTTCCTGGGTGGCAGACAGGATCTGGCCTGGGGAAGGGGACGAGGAGTTGGATGGACGGAGGAGGAGGTGGCAGGGAGGGGGGGCACTGGGAGCCGACGGGGTGGCATTGCAGAAGTCTGGTTCAGGGAAGAGAAGCTTGTGGAGGGTGGAGGAAAAGGATATATACATCGAAGGAAGGGAGAGGAGAATCGGGATGGGGACAGAAGAGGGAAGGATGGTGATCTCAGGCGGGAAGAGGGACGAGGGGCTGTGTGCCAGGGGACAAAGAGACAGCAGAGGAAGGACTTACCTTGCCAGAAATAGCTCCCTGGTCCACCCAGGACCACACGCCCAGTCTACAGGGGGAAGGGGAGGAGTCCACATCTGGTCCCGACTCCCGTGTGACGCCACCCACAGCCACTTCCCTCCCAGACCACCCTCTCACCTTGGTGAACTCAGCACTGAAGCCCCCTTGGCAGTAACCCTGTCCTGCTGCCCAGCTGAAATCTGTGAGGGGGAGAAGGTGGTGGGAAGGAGCCCAGCACAGATGGGTCTCGCAGGAAAGGAGAGCGAGCTTGGGGAGGGAGGGGGGAGGGGGCATCAGAGAAAGGACCTCCCTGGACCTGACAGTGATCAGAAAGGCTAACTGGGGTGGGGTGGGGACTCACAGAGCGAAGGCAGACGTGGGGCGCATGCCCCCTCTTGCCCTACCTGAGCGGCAAGGTGCATACTCCAGAATTCGGGTGAAATTGCCTGTGGAGAGGTAGCAGGTGCCCACGGGGTCGCTCAGCGGCTCCTTCTCTGTGCGCCAGCTGTATAGAGGAGCACAGGCCTGGCAGGGCCCGGGAGGAGGGGGCTTCAGGTCAGTCCGACGGGGCCTGTCCTCTCTCCCTCTGTGGGAGAGGGCCTGTGCTGCACTGTATTCAACCACTGCCCATCCCCTAGTCGCCACACCACTGAGCCTGCCGGGCCCTCACCAAGATGGAGGAGCCGTGGGCTCGAACTGTTGCTCCGAACCATTGCAAGGACTTGTACTCCACAGGCTCCTGTCCCTCTGGGCTGGACGCTAAGGACTCCAGGATCCGAGAGCCTTGGAGAAGTGAGAGAGGCAGTCATGCTGGGCTGTGACGGCTGAGCCCTCGAGTGGCCCTCGCCCTCGGCCTGGGCGCTTGCAAACCTCGAGCCCCATGACTCACTGGGAAGAGTGGGTAAGGGTCTTTAGAGTCTCCTTTGTGCAGCCTGACTCACCCCTTCCCCAGACACATGTATGCGCGCGCGCACGCGCACACACACGCACAGAACCTAGGCTTTCTAGAGCTGCCTTCCCCTCATCCCCGTGCCTCCTCACCCAGCTGGGACAGGGGTGCCTGCGGTAAGGGGGAGGCAGGAGGGTGGTGGGGAAGAAAGGCTATTTCCCTCGAGGGTAGTCCTCTGGCTCCACTTCTCTGTACCTGGGTCTGTGTCTTTAACAGCACCTTGTTCCATCCCCTTTTTTATCTGGGTTTCTGTCCCCTTATGTCTCTCTCTCTCTCTCTCTCTCCCTTCATTTGTCTGTCTCCCCAAGTCTTATCTCTGCCCTCTGTGGGACGGTTTTTTTCTTTCCTTTGATTCTCATCTTTCAGGTTAAAAAAAAAAAAAAAGGCAGTCTGTTTCATGATCTTCTCCCTGCCCCTGCCATTGTCTCCATCTTTTTATCTCTCCTCTTTTTGTCCCCTCAACCCAGTCTTTATCTCTGGAGCCAGACTGTTCAAGTTCATGTCCCTTATCTACCATATACTACTAGCTGCATGACCTCGGACAAGTTACTTGACCTCCGTTTCCTCATCTATGAAATGGGGATAATACCTCACCCTGGGGTTGAAAAGATTAAGCAAGTTAAAGTATGCAAAGTGCTCACAAACGTGAGCAAGTGCTCTGAATGTGTCAGCCGTTACTTCTGTCTATCTGTCCGTCCGTCTCCCTGTGCCTCGCTGCCATCCACCTCTGCATCTACTCCAGACCTGGAGCTCCTTGCGGGCAGTGGTTTCATCGCGCCGCAGTCCCCGCAGCACCAGCACAGTGCCTGCCGTGCACTGTCCGTCACGTAGTCAGTGCTTAGCGGGACGCACTGAGAAGTCTGTGTGACTCTCGCCGTCTTTGTCTGCGTTACTGCCCCGGCCTCCCAGAGTCGTGGGTGATTCAGGGGAAATGAGAGCCACATGTTTCTGAATCACGCCCGCCCTCCCTGGGCTGGGCTGCACTGGGAACGCGGTGTGAGTGCCACGGGGAGCCGCTGCGCCGCTACCGCGCGGCGCTGGAGCCCGGAGCGCCGGAGCCCGGAGCGCCGGCACGGCACGTGGCCACGGAACCCGAGCCGGCTCCACCCCTCGCTCCGGGCGCCGCTCGGCCCGCCCCCACGCCGCCGCACCACCCCCGGGCCCTTTCTGAGCTGCCCCGCCTACCCGAGGGGGTTACCTTTACTGTCAAATTCAATGGGTGTGCAGCGTACCGGGCTGGCGCCCCAGGGACAGAGGTAGACGGCACCACCCTGCAGCACTCCCGGCTGGCTCGTGTTAGCCTTGGGCGCTCCCACCAGCACGCTGACCCTGTGGAGGGGAAAGGAGAGGTGGTTCGGAAGGACTGCTGGCTCTCCTCCAGTCTCCCCCGGGCTTCTGGGCCAGGGGCTGGCGGGGGGTGGGGTAGATGCCCCCGGGCTGTATTTAGATCCCAGAAGATGCCACAGATGCCAGAGGCACAGGCTGGAGTCAGGTGGTCCCCATGTGCCGCTGTCACTAACACAACCACCCCCCTCCACCACCTTCCCCTGTTTCTAGAGAGGCGGAACCAGGGTCCGTTCTGGGAAGGGAACAGGAGCCAGAGGGCCTGGACCCCAGCTTCTCCGTCTCCCCTGTGGATTGCCGGGATTGGACACACAGCCCCTGGAGCTCCAGGGTCCTCTCACCTAGCCTCTACCCTCTTGTCCCAAGCCAAAGCCCTTCTCTGGGCCAGGACCCAGGCACCCGGCCGCCCAGCCTTGGGGCGTGTAGGAGGAAAATGTGAGTCTTGGAAATCAGTCAGTAGAAGTGGAGAGAGGAGCTTGGAGGATGGCGAAGACGGATTCCCCTGGGCCTGGGCCTGCCCTCCCCTGGGCCTGGGCCTGCCCGCCCCTGGGCTCTGGGGTAGACCTCCCCGTCTTGGCTAGGTTTCTGCTCAGCCCCCAACCCCTTCCCCACACGCCATCCCTAGGAGTCTGAATTCAGATCTTGCTCTACTGGGTCTTGATTCTGAACATGTTGCTTTGAGACAATGAGGAGAAAGTTGCCTTTGCTGGGGGTCCTATGTAACGGGGTGGTCATGATGAAGGTCCCGGGCAATCTTTCCTGCCTTTGGCTCTGCCTCTACCACAGTCTTTGAGGTCCCTTGGCTCCAAGGCCTCTGTGTAGCCATCAGCCCTGTTGGTTTTCTCCTCCAGAGTCTCCCACAAGGACTGCATCTGGCAGCCTGGGGCAACTGGACCCAGCCCCTGGGCCAGTGTCCCTGCCAGCCTGGCCTCTATTCTTCTCCCATATCTGCTCTGGCACTGCTTCTCAATCTCTCTGTCTCTTTGCCCCTGTGACTACTTGCCTTCTTCGTTTCGGTTTTTTGAGTCCTCTGTCTCTCTCTCCATCTCAGATCTTGGGCTCTTCCATCTCTACTGGTTTCTGGCCTCTTTTAGCTTTCAACATTCCCTGTACCATCTCTTCCCTGATATTTGGGTATGTTCCCTAGCCTTCCTTACCAGGAAAGAGCCCAAGTGGGTAAGTATGGTAGAGGTCCCAAAAGCTAGGGGTGTCTTCCAAGAGGACCAGGTGGGGCAGGGGTGAGAGGGGTGGGGTTCAAGAGGAACAGGAGATGGGGGGAATAAGGTGGCAGGGTCACGGGACTGAAGTGGGGAGTGTGGAGTGGGCAGGGAGGGCCGGAGGATGAGAACAGAGGAGGGAGAAGGCAGGGTCCAGAGGAATAGGAGGGGGCCAGGGAGGGAGAGTTCCTGGAGTGAAGGGGGGTGGGGTGTGAGCCCTGGTTACCCTGGGGACAGGAAATGTTTACTGCCTGTGGCTTCCTGTCTGTTTCCAACCTCTCACTTCTCCGTTTGTCTCCCACCCGCTGGCCGGGCCCCACCCCTCTCACTCAGGCATTACATCCAGTTGGGGGGTGGGAGCTGGCTACTTGGAAGGCACAGTGACAGTCAGTTGCCAGGCCCAGTAGGTGAGGCTGGTGGGGGGCAGAGGTTGCACTGTCCCAGGACTGGGTGAGGAGAGAGGGGTGAAAGCATCCCTTAGCAGGCGCAGCTCCAGACAATAGCTGTGGAACAGGAGGCAGTGAAAAGAGCACTGGACTAGGAGTCAGGAGCTCCGGGTCAGGCTCTAGCTCAGTGTGGACTTGGGCGATATACCCTTTCCCTCTCTCTCTAGGTGAAGAGGTTGAACAGTTTACCTGAAAGTCTCCTGGAGCTCTGATATTCCATTTCCAGGAGAGCACAAGGCGGCAGCCAAGAGACCCTGCTCCCACTCCCAGTTTTCCAACACCCCCTGCTCTGGATGACGAACTGAGCCCGAGGGCTCTTAGGATGGCTTGGAGAAGAAGCTTGGAGTTTGGCAGGGTTGGAAGGTGAGTGAGGCCTTACAAAGCCTGTGAAGCCCACAGACTCATGGGCTGGGGGGCATATACGTTGTGGCTGTGCGAGAGATCAGGAGATCTGGCAAGCAGGCAAGGGACCCAGACCCAGACCCCCACCCCGTGACTGATACCTGCAGTTGCAGTGGCCCTTGCATCCCAATAAATAGCGCCCTCCCCCATGTGCCAAGCAAAGTGCCTGGTGTCAGGGTAGCCCCATCACATAGTTTATCCTTGTTCCCCCACTCCTAGTTCTTGCTTCCTAAATCCTGCAGCAGTTGGGCCCTCTTAGGGGTCCAGGAAGGTAACAATGGAGGGACCTTGGGCTATTTTCAGTATTTCAGAAAGCCTAATGGAAATCATGCATTCACCTGATAAGGTGGCTGGGCTAATTAAAACCTCAAGTGTATTTGCTTTTGGCTAAAATGATATCAACATTTGGGGAAGCTGGTTATCACCTATTGGTCAGAAGCTCTGATTGGCAGCTATAGCTGTCTTCTTGTTCTAACTTCTAGTTGATAAGAAACAGGAAAAAGGAATTAATTATGCCTTACTAAATGCAGTTTGGCAGATAAACTCTTCTAAAATGTGGAGTTCACGGGAAGAAATAATTGCCATAATTACTTTTGAAGCCTCAGCTCCCCGAAATTCTAGAGTTGGCTCGTGGAGACACAGGCTACCACAGCTTCGAGGCGCCACTAGTTTGACGACTGTCCCGTAGGTGCCTCAGGCCAGCCACACGGACGTTTGGGGAGGCCCGTTTGGTCCTGACAGTTCTCCCCATCTTCTTTTAGAGCAACTTCTTTTCCCGGTTTTATATAGAATGCCCTGGTAAGCCATCGTTTGAATTTAAACAAAAATAAAGGAAATAAAGAAAAAGCTTTACTTAAAAAATTGCTGACCTAGTCCCATGTTCTCATTTTACAGATGGGAAAACTAAGTCCCAGAGAGGTTAAGTAACATGTCCAAGGTCACTCAGAATCCTTCCCGACATAAGGACCAGAAGCTAAGAACCCTCTTTCCTAGGCCAGTGTTCTGGTCTACCCTGCTGCCAACATATCCCCTTCTCTCCCCTCTACTATCTCCCCAGCCAGGCTTCTGATTAACCAAGTTCCTGTTCAATACATGGTTACTGTTTGACTCTGTTGGCCTGGCAAGGTCGGGGGTGGGGAGTAGCAAGTGGACCAGGGCCCAGCTCCTGCAGGTCCTACAGCTGCCCTGGCCAGGTCAGAAGAGGACATTCTAGATCCCCCAGTGTATTCCCAAGAGAAATGCCCGGCTGGCTGGTGGGGAAGAGTCGGCTCCACTTGGGGCAGTGCCGGTACCAGAAGGGAAGGAGGAGCCGGGCTAAGAAGTCTGGATGCCTTTCCAGCTTGTGACCTGGGCCAAATCACTTCTCTCCAAGCTCTGGATTCTCTCCCCATAAAATGACGGGGTTGCTCTTGAATGGTTCCTAAGCCAATTTCTATGATTCCTGAAGTTTCCGTTTATATGTATATATAAAACGACACGATAGTGTTTCCTATATACCCAACGCAAGGGTTTTCGTTAACAATCCAATGGAAAAATTGATAGGACAGCGCTAAGGAATGTGAAGGACCATTATTACTATCACTACTCTAAACAAATACTAAAAGCAAGTAAGAAATGGGGAATAAGTTAGACAAAGAACCAGGTGAGGGGCGCCTGGGTGGCTCAGTCGTTAAGCGTCTGCCTTCGGCTCAGGTCATGATCCCAGGGTCCTGGGATCGAGCCCCGCATCGGGCTCCCTGCTCGGCGGGAAGCCTGCTTCTCCCTCTCCCACTCTCCCTGCTTGTGTTCCCTCTCTCGCTGTGTCTCTCTCTGTCAAATAAATAAATAAAATCTTAAAAAAAAAAAAAAAAGCACCAGGTGATATCCAGGGAGGAGGAAACCAGAAATAGAAAACAGCTACCCTGGAAAAATCATGCCTCCCATGTACTGATCACCCTCTATGGACCAGGTGCTTTTTGTATCTATTGTCTCACTCAGTCCTCAGAACAGCCTCATCCATTAGGGGTCTGATTTTCATGAAACACCATGAAACACGGAGCAAAAGTAACTCGCCCCAGGTCACACAAAGAACAAAGTGGTGGGGCCAGGATGCACCCCCAGTGCTGTCTGACTCAAAGCGTGGCCCTTTCTTACCATGTAACCCCTCTCGGCCTCACCCTGCCCTTTGATGCTGTCTCAGTGCCCCTGTGAGAGATGTTTCAGGGACAACAAGAACACTGAGGCCTGCCCTCTCCACAGATGGCCCCAGGTTGGGAGCTACTTTTGTCCCCTGTGGGCAGGAGGGGGTTGAAGGCCCAGCTGTGGTGGGAGGGAGGTCACTGGCGAGGTGGATTGTTCAGAGTCCTACTCTAAGGGTGTATTGTAAGAGAAAATGAGAGGGGAGGAGTGCAAGCTGGACACCTGGGTTCTCTTGGGAGGAGAGATGAGCAGAGGGGGAGGAGGAGGGATGAGAAGGCTGGGTCCTGGTTGAGAAGACTGCTTTAGGGACTATAGGATCAGCCCAGGGGCCAGACACCTAGGGAATGGGAGTGTGTGAAAATCCAGATGTTTTAAAGGAGTCTTTTAAAAGGGAGATGACACTTTGGCTAGGTGGGGGTGGGGGTGGGCTGTGAGGAAGGTTAAGAGCCAGACCACTGGATTTACCCTGATATGGGGCAAGATCCCATCCCATCCCCTCCCTGCCTCCCTCTTCTCTACTCCATTAGGGTTGTGGTAAGCAGTTTGAGGGGGCCTGGGGGAGGCCAGGCCTGGCAGAGGCTCCAGGCCAGGGTGATGCAATGGGGTTTGGGCAGGAGGCCAGGGGGGTGGGGTGGGGGTTGGGTGGGGACCTTGAATAGCGCAGAACCAACAGCTGGGGCCTAACCATCTTTCTTTTTTCCCATTTCAGACAAAGGAGAAATTTGCTGCCCCCCCCCCCCATTGAATTAGCTAGATTAACCCCTTTTCTCCAAAAACTAAAGAAAATGAGTAGAGCTAAGTTAACTGTATCATGTATAAAAACAGCTCACCTCTGACAGAGGTCCTATCAAACCCCGAGACACTAGGGGTTGGGGTGGTGGTGGTGGGCACCAGTGGGAAGCTCAGAGCCCAGAGACAAGGAGAAGGAGGATTTCCCAGTTATTGTGGAGGATCAGGAATCTGGCAGCTGGGAGTCCCTGGCTTGGCCCAGGAGCAGCTACCTCCTTCTCTTGCTTCCCAACCCCCCACATTTAAACAAATACCCTTGTTCCAATGTTGCCTCAGCTCTAACTCCGGTTTCCCCAAGTCTGTGGGCTCCCCCCCTATCCAGGCACTCAGGGTCGGGTCTGCTTGTCACCCTGCTGAGCTGGGAATAAGGACCCTCCTTTGAGACTTCCCCGGTCCTTGATGTCCTATGTTATGACGCTCTTGGGCCCAGCGAGCCCGCGTCTCCCCAGCTTCCGACCCCAGCCCTGGAGTCCGGTCTCAGTTCAGCTCCAGCCTACAAGCTACAGGAAATCGGCATTTCTCTTCCTCCCAAGAGCTAGAGGAAGAGGGAAACCGCCCACCCCCCTTCACGCGCGCACACACACACCCCTCCCGACACATCCGAGCACCCGCCCTTGGCCAAGCCCGCCCCAGCGCCGGCGCCCCCAGGGCCCGTGTCCCGGGACTCTCCCCAACTTCTCGGGTCCCCTCGTCCGAACGGAGATTGGGGGTGGAGGGCGGAGTAGGAGCCCGAGGAGAAAGGGGAGGGAGCCGCCATCCCCCTCCCGGGTCTTTCCCAGTCTGAGCGGAGGCGGGGGAGGGGAGGATGAAGCTGGTCCCCCTTTAACCTCCGGACCCCCTCAGAGTCCGACTTCCCTCTTGCTACACACAGCTCATTCTGCTTCGACCCGTCTTCCCTCCGCACAATGGCCCTCAGGGGTCCCGAGGTCCCCCAGGGCTCCAAAAAGCCCTTCCCGGCCTCCGCGCCCCCTCTCGCCAGCATCCGCCTCGGGTCCCCGCAGCTCACAGATCTCAGCCAGAGACCCGCTGCTCTCGGTTCGCGCGTCCTCCTTTCCCTTGGCCCCGAGACCCTTGCCCAGACCTCTCCAGCTTCCAGCTTCTTGTCCTCTCCCCACCCCACACGTCTCCCCACTGATCTCAAACTCCAGGCGCCCACTCCGCGCCGGCCACTGTCCCCTCCCTACTCCCGCGCGGGCCCCCAACTCTAGCGCGGGCCCCCAACTCCAGCCCTAGTCCTTCCAAACTCCGCCTCCCAAACTCAAGCCTTGGTCCCCTCCATACTCCAGCCGCGCCCCCCGTCTCCAGCCCCCACCCCCCATCCCGCCGCCAACTCTCCTCACTCACCCGTCTGATCCCGGCCGGTAAAACTCCACCGAGAAGCCGAAGAAGGAGCCCGGGGGCCCAGAGAGCACAGCTGGGGCCTCGGCGTCTAAGTTGAAGCCCCCGACCCTGGGTGGCGGCGGCAGCAGCAGCAGCGGCGGCAGCAGCAGCAGCAGCAGCGGGGGTCGGCGCCGGGGGCCCCAGCGCAGCTGCACGGCGTGGAGAGGGAACCCTGGTGCCCGGCTCCCCATAGCGCCCGCTCTTCCCTGTCCTGGGGCCACCGACCCGGAGCCGCTTCCTAAACCTCCCAGAGGCGAATGACTCAACGCGGGGAGGAGTTTGCCAAACTCCCGGCTGAGCCCTCGCCCCGCCTGCCGGGGGGGCGGGCGGGGGGGCATTCCTGGGTCCTTGGAACGCTGAGCCCGCGCCCCCCACCCCGAAGGGGCGTGGGGGGGCCCCCGCACCTCTCCACTCCCCTCTCCCTAGCCCCAGCTGGAGGCCGGTTGTCTGGACTGGGTCAGACGGAGCGGGTTTGGGCTCTTCCCCCTCCTCTCTGCTTTCCCCTCCTTCCTCCCCCTCCTTTCCAGATGTACAACGTAAACGCTCGGAAAAGGAGTCGGAAAAAGGGAGCGGAGAATTTCCTAATGAGGAAAGGAATCACCTCTGGAGGGAGAAGGGAGCCTGTATATGTGTGTGGGGGGTCTCCCTCATTCCTTCGGGAAGGAGATTTTGGGGTCTAAAGAGATAGGAGACACCTCTGGCATCTAGCCAACTGGGATTCCCCCTTGCCTTCCGGGGCCACTGGGTGCCTGGGTTCCGGCCAGCTGGATTTGGGATTCAGGAGTTGAGGTACAGAGCGCTCCCAGGCAGCCTGATCTGATGGAGGACCTGCCTGGGGCTCCTCGAGTTCTCCTGCCCCCTCACCCCCTCCCTCCAAGCTGCTAGAATTGAAAACCCAGGAGTTTGGGATCACTCACCAGGTGATTCTGCTCCAGGTCACCCCCTTCTTGGTTGTAGGGTATGGAAACCTCTGTTGAGACCCTCCCTGGAACCTGGCATTTGACCAAGAGCCTGGGAGTGGTTGGGAGGGGGGTGCTTTGGCCCCTCAGTGTCTTCTTGATCAAACTGGCCAGATTCCTACAAACCTGAAGATTTGTAGAGTGGGGTAGGGTGGTGTGGTGTCTTGCAAAGGGACCCAACCTTTAAGTTCTGGGAGCTGGAACCCAGGACCCCGTTATCCCCTGATCCCCTGTGGATGTAGAGGAAAGGACTCTTTAGCAAGGGAAGGCAGTGACCCCCTGCCCACCCCTTCCCCCAGCCCTGGCTCTGTGTGATGAGATCACCTTTCAGGATTCTAGTCTTTATCTTAGTCTGGGGGAGGGGGACCAAGGGGCCTAGATTCTCTCCTAACCTTTCCTTCCCAGCCCCCTTCCTGGCTTTTTTCCCCCAGGACTTCTCCCCTTCCAGAATAATAATCCCCCAAATCAAACCCTGCCCCTTCTCTTCCCCAGGCCCCTGCCCCACTCTGGCCTGGGGGACCAGAATCAATGCTTTTTCCTTCCACACGGAGTCTTCCTCCTCATTCTGCTACTCTCCTTCCTGTCCCAAATCACCCAGCTGTTTTTTTAAAAGCGCCTCTCCAGAGCCAGCTGCAGCCCAGGGGAGAGGCCAGGTGGTCAGACTGTGGGGTGATGCTGGCCCCCATCCCACTCTCACATCTGTAGGTCCTGAGCCTTTCTTAGGCAAGGAACCCAAGGAATCTCTGGGTCAGAATCTAAGCATGCCACTGCCTCCGAGGTAACCTCTAGGTGAAAACTGCTCGAGCCAAGGGCTGAGAACCCCTTTTGGCAGGAGAGGGGCTGTGGCCTGACTGCTGTACAGCCCAGCAAAGCACAAGTGTATGAACCCAGCTCTCTCGTTTTTTTTCAGCCCAGGCATAAACTCAGATTTTCCCAGGATTTGGGAGCTTGGGGTGGGGGGTGGGGAGGGGCATAGGGAGGGAGGTGTGTGACTCAGCTCCTCCCAGGAGCCTTGGTGGGGGACAGGGGACAGAGTGTCCTGCCCCAGTCCTCCTCCTCACTCCACATCCCCAGCCTTGGCCAACTCAAACAGGCCCCCTCCCTGTCCATTCCCCGCTCCTGTTTATACCGGGAGCCCCTTAGTCATTCTCTGGCTGGCTTTTCTACTCTCCCCAATATCCCTCCTCTCTTGGCTCTCTCTGCCCTTATAAGTCCTCTCCCAGTGGCCCCAACACCTCCTGTTTTTCCTCTCACCATGTCTGCCTTTGCCTGGCTCTGCTTTCCTCTGCTTCCGGGTCAGGCCTGGCTTGGGGTTCCCTCCTAGTTGGAGCTGCTTCTGTATAGCCCTCCAGGTCTGGAAGGTCAGCCTAGGAGGGGCCTAAAAGGTCTGCCAGGAGGGGGTTAATCTAGAGGTTATCAGCCCAACCCTCTCTTTCAGAAGAGGAAATGGGTGTAGACAGATGAAGTGACTTATCCAAGGTCACAGGGCTAGGCAGTCAGTGGTGAGTCTAGAACTTAAGTGTTTTGACTCTAAACCCAATGCCCTTTCTTCTCAGCCAGCTGACCTCTAAATGCTCTGTCTCCTCTCAGCTTTCTCTCTTCTGTGTATCTCTCAGCTTGTCTGGCCCAGCCTGTATGTCTCCAAGTGTCTCTGTTTTGTCTCTCAGATCTGACCTCTCTGGTACCCTCTGTCCCTTCAACGCTCAGTAGGAATGATTTGCTGTGATGACTGACTATTATTAATCACAGTCTGCTTGACGGTGGGGCAGAAGGAGTGAAGGGCAAGGGCAGGACACTCACCAGGCTCCTGCTGTCACCAGCCTGCCTGCCCTGAAGGCTGAAGCCTTAAAACAAGAAGAGGAAATTCTCAGAGATGGTCAGGGTAGAGGTGCAAGTTCTAAAGCCAGGGACCATGCTTAGTTTCAATAGGGTGGGAGAGGGATGAGGAGTATTAATGGTTTATTTCCCATGTGCTATGTGTCTGGTCCTGCACTTGACCTTTAACCTGCCTTTATCCCATTTAATCTTCCCAACTATCCAGCATTTGAATGTACCATATTCCTCATTTTACTGTGAAGAAACTGAGGCCCAACGAGTGAAGCGACTGAGCCAAGATCAACAGAAAGAAAGGGGCTGAGGGGCGCCTGGGTGGCTCAGCCGGTAAGCATCTGCCTTCAGCTCAGGTCATGATCTCAGGATCGAGCCCTGCGTGGGGCTCCCTGCTCCGTGGGAAGACTGCTTCTCCCTCCCCCACTCTCCCTGCCTGTGTTCCCTCTCTCGCTGTGTCTCTGTCAAATAAATCAGTAAAATCTTTTAAAAAAGAAAGAAAGAAAGAAAGGGGCCGAGGTAGAAGCCAAATTCAATCCCAACTGATAACAAAGTCATTGCTTTTCCCACTGTACTGTCAGTTTAGCCCTCTAAACTGGGCTGGGTTTCTATAGGGGGAAAATTCTGGAGCCAGGATCCTTAACCTAGGTCCACTGTCTGCAGGGTGGGGTGGTGCGAACACTGGGTGCACAATCCATTAGTCCTCTGAAACTGGATGGAAGTTCTTGTGTGTATGCATGTGATTTCTCTAGGGTGAGACCCGGTTGTTTCTTTTAGAGTCTCAAATGCCTGGAAATTCTAGGAACACTGAAGCTGGATGTCCTGATTTCAAGGAATAGACTCAAGCCTTGTCAGGTCTGTAAGAAGCCTGGTTGGGTGGTTTGGGCTGAGTGAGGTCTTCATGAAATAAAACTTCCTCACTGGTGGTTGTAGATGTGCTGAGACAGATACCGATCCCCTCAACCCTTGTAGTCTAGAGAGACCTGGAGCTGCCAGAAACCCCAGGCTGGTGGCTCTCGCTTACTGTGGGGGACTGTGCAAATACCATGTTCTTAATGTCACTTGATACAAACAAGACTGGGAAAAGCTTGCTGGACAAAGGGGCCAGAGGGGTTAGGTGGTCTGTGGCTCCTGGCTTTGGCCTGGGGGTCCCAATCCCTCTGCCCTGTGGTGGGGTGATGAGTGGGAGTCCTTCTCAGAGAGGGAAAGAAGGGGAGCTGCGGCGGGGTGGGGGGTGGATCTCTGGAAATAGAGTAGGAGCCCAGTTATCCCAGGAGTCTGGGTCCAGAGCCTGCTAACACTGAGACATGGCTCTGAGTGTGTGTAGCTAAGAGAGAGTAATTGGAAAGTACAGGAGCAAGCCATCTGAACCCTTGGGCTCTGTCACTGCCCTGACTCAGGTCTCAGCCTAGAGGAACTGATGGCTCCATCATCTGTGAGTCACCACCCACCACCCCCACTCCCTGTCTGGTGGGAAGAACCCCCTCCCCCATGCCCTAGACCTAAAGTAAACCCAGACTACCCTCCCCTTTCCACACCCACTTTGCTCAGAGCACAGAAGGGGTGGAGGATGTTTGCTAGGGTGACAAGACCAGTCCTGGGGGATAGGATGCTTGAGTTCTCTTGGTGCTCCAGGGCTCTGAACCTAGGGGTTGAGACTGTGACCAGATAGCTCTGGAAGGAACCAAACTGGGAGATTTCCCAAGCTGGGCTAGGTAAGGGAGAGACAGAGGGACAAGAATTAGGGGAAGGACACTGATGGGAGAGGGGCAGGGCTAAGGAGACACTGGGGTGAAAAAAATATAAGACCCAGGGGTGCAAAACAAGCAGATCAATGCGAAGGAATTTCCTCCATCCCAGCTAGAGTCTTTGCTTCCAAAACCTCTTCAGTTTTTCTGTTCTTTTTTTCTGGAACAGAATTCTACAGCAAAATGTAACAACCCCAGATAGGAAGTTAAAAGGGAAATATGATTCTCTGGGGTGTTCTAAACGTTGACCTCATTTTATTTGCTCACCCACCCCACCCCCATTACTTTCCATCCTTTTTCTCCCCCTTGCTGCCTTGGAACTACCTCTGGAGAGCAAAGGAGTGCCTGAAGCTTCTGTGCTCAAAAACCTGGGGGCTGGAGGAGAGATCCATCCGGGGTGGGAGCTGTGGGCGGGAGCATCAGTTTCCTGGGATGGCCTTCCCAGATGTAAGCACATCTGGAGCCCATCAGGGAGGGACCTGGAACACCAGGATTCCCAATACACATCCGACTGGGGCTGTGCGGGGCTGAAGATGAGCCAGGCATTCCCTCCCACCCCCATAAGTTTGCCTGCCATTTCTAGCCCTCTCCTGGGAAGGATTACCAATCCCAGACAGGAAGTTAGGGCATTGGAAGGGGCTGGGAGCAAGGCAAGAGATCGCAGGGATTGCACCCAAACCCAGACAGACTGTTTCATTAGCTTCAGCTCCTTCTGGCTGTATAGAGATGACATCTCTGATCAGGAAGGAATCAGGGTTTGTGTGTGTGTCTGTGTGTATAGCATAGGTATGCCATTTGTTCTTGACAAAATAATAAATTTGCCCTGGCATGAGGTTGGTGATGGGGGCCAGCGTGTCCCCCCTGCTTGCTTCTCATGAAAGGACAGAAGTCCTGCCCATGAGTCTCTGGACCTTTTGCACTCCTCACCTCTCCACCCTCAAACAAACACACATACTCCTTCCTTGGCTGCAAATTCCTCCCTGTCCATCGTCACCTTGTAATGAGCACATTTGTTTTCCAGGGATCACGTACAGGGCTAAGAATAGGTCTATCCCCTTGCCCTTCCCCTCGGGGAGAGCTAACCTGTTGGGGTTGAATTTGGGGGTAAAAGGGGTGTACAGTGACCTCGGCAAGGGGTCCAGGTGTTGCCAGCAGCCAGCCCCTAAGGGTAAAATGGAAAGTCTCTGGGGCCAAGACTCAGGAGTTCAGTGATACGGAGCACTCCTGGGGAGTAGAGCCCTCTCCCTTTCTCCTACAGCTTGATGGGGAACCAAACCTGGAAAGATTCTTTTTTTTTTTTTTTAAAGATTTTATTTATTTATTTGACAGAGAGAGACACAGCGAGAGAGGGAACACAAGCAGGGGGAGTGGGAGAGGGAGAAGCAGGCTTCCCGCCGAGCAGGGAGCCCGATGTGGGACTCGATCCCACGATCCTGGGATCATGACCTGAGCCGAAGGCAGACGCTTAACGACTGAGCCACCCAGGCGCCCCCTGGAAAGATTCTTAAACAGCCTCTGGACTCTAAGGTTGTGGCTTATTGAGTTGAGATAATAATATAATAGAAGATAGTGTTGTATACAATTTATGAGTGCAAAAATATATGGGGGTCTTCCTGCCTTACCTGCAGCAAAGATTGAATGGGCTTTGCCCTTTGAGCCTCCATCCCTTCTCACCTCTGGCCTCAACCCTTGACTGGACTTCAAAGCCCCAGGGGAGAAGCCAAGAGGAGGAGTTCCCCGACCTATTGGCTCAGATCCCTTTCAATAGCTATCCAGCAGCTCAGAGGCTGGGCACCAGAGACCTCCCTGTCCCCATCTCTGATCTAGGCTTGGCTAGGGGGTCCCAGCAGACAGAACTGTGGGGTGGGGGGTAAGGCTAAGGCCCTCAGGTCTCTAAGATAGAGGGATATGTGATGGAGGTTGACCTGGGAAGAAGGGAAATGGGGTTTGGTAGGTGGCTGAGTGGCTGGGGGAGGGAAAGGTGGGATGGAGCTCTAAGCTTTCACCTCACGGAGATCAACCCTTTCCTCAGACCACACCCTCACACCCAGCCTGCCACGGCACAGCTGGCCACACCCCCACAGCTGGTGGGGAAGAGATCACAACCCTACCCCCCCTCCACAAGCCGATTGCTTACAGATGTGCCACGAAAGGGGGGGGGTTGGAAGGAGCTTGGGTGGATGGGGGTGCAGGGAAGGAAAACTGAAGAAGGGAGGGGAGATTCATGCAAGGGAGAGAGGGAGACATTGTGGTCACATGAGGAAGCCTGTGAAGATGAGGAAGAGTCAGAAGGAAACAGTTGGAGAGGGAGAGGGGAAAGGAGAAAAGCGGGTCTCATTTCCCCTGCAATTTGCCCTACTCACTGCAGGCAAATTAATCTTAAACCAAAGCTCCGATGATGCTACTTCGCCCCTCCCTCAAAACCTTCCATGGCTCCAGCCTTTTAACCAGTAGAGATCTGTCTACTTGAAAAGTGCTGAGAACCATGCAAGACACATAGAAGTATGGTTGACCCACATCAGTGTACATTTTGAGTGCTAACTATGTACAGAGTTCAGTGGGCCATGCTGGGGGGAATGAGAAGGGAGAAGAAGGAGGAGGGGGCATCGGGCTATGATGGGGATAGAAAGGAGCAAAGGGATGGACAGAGAGGCCACATAAAGACAGAAAAAGCAGAGTGATTCAGGAGGCAGAGCCAGGAGGATGAACGGGAAGGGGTGGAGGCAGCAGGAGAGAGGGTCCTGGAAAGATGGGTGAGAGGAGGGGAGGGGAAAGGACCAGAAAGGAAAGAAGTAGGGGGAAGAGGGAGGATGCGGAGGGAGGCATATGGAGGCACGGTAAGTAGGAGATGATAGAACTGGGGGGCCATCCTTTCCTCCTGCTGGGTCGGGAACTCTGCTGGCCCCCAAGAGGCACTTTGGAGTGGGCAGGAAGCCTGCAGGCTGCCTGGTCTGCTCCTCACCTGCTTCCCATTTAGGACCGAGCTTTCTCTGTCCCTCGCCATTTTGGGGTCCTTGAATTGACTATTCTTTCACTGGCTCCCTGTCCTCCTCACCCCCACCTCTTGGGTACCGATTTCTGAAGTCAACTTCCTCTGCACTCATCACACTGCAGGCCAGTCTCCTGTGTCCCTCTTCTCTGGGTTTCTTGCCCTGAGGTGGGTGGGTAGGGGTGAAGCAGACCCAGAGGTGCTTCCAGCTCTGGTCTGCTCTCCACTCAGTGTCTCCCCTCCTCTGCCAAACCCGTTCTGGCCTGAGACATTTGTGTCAGAAGTCCCATTGGCCCCTTTCCTGCTCCTGAATCCCTGGAGTGGTATTTGGGGGTAGGAGGAGGCGTAAGGTCCGAGATGGAAAGTCTGACGCTGAGTCCAGGCCCCCAGCCCCACTCAGACGGGCTGAGCTCATCTCCCCAAGCAACCACAGCTGGACATTTTCCATGTGATCACCTCAGGGATGGGGGCTGCGTTCCAGAAACCCAGACAGAGCTGACTGAGTTTCACAACCGGCAGGCTTGGGGATGGAGCACCCTCAGGTGCCTCCACCCCACTTCTGCTGTGCTCTGTAGGGAAAGACTGGGGGAGAACCAAGACCAGAGGAGAAATAGGCCTGGAGAAGAGTCAAAGCTGGGATAGATTTTGGGCCCAAGTTGGCCCAGGTTTTTGTATCCCTGCATGAATGTTCACCATTTGTGCTGGTTGGGCTGGGAAAAGGTCCTGTGTGCTGTGAATGTTTATGGGAGGTGAAAACCTCTGTGTGTGTGTGTGTGTGGTCTGAGCACCTGAACGTGCTTGTGTTGGTGTGCACAGATGCAAGGGGCGGGTGGGCATCTGTGTCCTGAGTGGTCAACAGGCAGTTGGGGCATGATCTCTTGCCAGTGCGGGGTTGGGGGGGGTGAGCTAGGGGCCTGAGGAATGAGGGCTGCCTGCTTTCCCCACCATCCCGTCCCTTCTCTAGCCAACGGCCTTCTCTTTCTTTTTTTTGTTTTTTTTTTTTAAGATTTATTTATTTATTTGAGAGAGCGAGAATGAGAGAATGAGAGAGAGAGAGAGTATATGAGAGGGGGGAGGGTCAGAGGGAGAAGCAGCCTCCTCGCCAAGCAGGGACCCCGATGCGGGACTCGATCCCGGGACTCCAGGATCATGACCTGAGCCGAAGGCAGTCGCTCAACCAACTGAGCCACCCAGGCGCCCGGGCCTTCTCTTTCAATCACAGATACCTGGAGGGCCAGAGAAAGCAAGCCATAAAACAGAAAGAGGAACGGGTCACTTTCTTCCCCAGTGGAAGAAATTGGGGCGAGGAGCTTCAGGGACTGGCTGAGGTGGGGGTGATCGCTCAGCAGTGGATGCGGGGGTTGCCGTGAGAGTAGCCCCTGGCGCCCCTGCCATGAAGGCTGCTGAGCTGGAAGCAGTAGGTGGCATCCAGCGTGGGTCTCCGGACCCCTTTCTTCCCTCTCCCCCAGGCCCTGGGATGTTGGGACCGTCTGGAGGAGGCTGGTGGGGAGGTAGGAAAGAGAGTGCGCAGGAAGCACTTGGCTGTTTGTTCCCTCTCTTTCCGGACTCCTTTGTGGCGGCAGACTGGCTTCCTTCCTCACCGGGGCACCTTGGCTCCCAGCTCATTTCCTCTCTTATGCCTTAGCTCTCAGCCTGGCCCAGTGGAGTTTTTCCAAGCGGAGCCTTCTGGGAATGGGGACCCCTAGATAAGTGGAATAGAGGCTAAGGAATGCAAATGGGATGCCAGTCTGTCCCTCTCTCAACACGTTCAAGGTCAGTAGCCCCACGTGAATGAACGGTGGGAGGGGCTCATTGGCCAGAAGATGGGGAGCCTCTGAACAGAGCAGGGACGCAGGTATTTGGTTACCTGGGGCCTGCCCCTCCTGTAACCTGGGATGTGGAGAGAGCAGGGATGAAGAGACACCCCACCCCCACTGCAGCCTAGCTTCCTTCTCTGTGTCCCTACTTGGCTGTCCTTGCCTCAGTCTGCCCTGCCCCACCTCCCACCTCCATCCACTGCCCTACAAGTCAAGGAATGTAAGTTTCCTCTCTCACTCTCTCATTGATTAGTCATGGGCACCCCGATCCCCGCGGGAACCGTTACTCACCCTTGGGCCCCCCCCTCACTGGCAGTGGTCTCCCCAGAACTGGCTGAGTTCCTGTAGGAGGAGCTCACAGTGTTGGACATGGAACGGAGGGGGTGGGGGTGGTGGGTGGTGGGCAGTGCAGTGTCCTAGAGACGGCCAAAGCAGGAGCCCCTCCCTCTTCCCAACACACGCGTGCAGGGAGGTCATCCTCCTGGCTCTGGTCACTTTAATGGCCACAGGGGTTTAGGCAGAAGGGGTAGGATGGGGGTAGGGGCCTGTGTGCTGTGACTCTGTGGAGAAGGGCCCAAAGCAACTGAGCATCTAGTCTCTTCACCGGTGCTGGCTTCGGGGCCAGGACAGGGCCTGGGGCCCACTCTTTGGACTTGGCCGAGTGCCCAGGCCTGGCCTCTGTCACCCAGAATCAGACAGGGGCCTTTCCCAATAAGGAGCCTCCCAACTCTGGGTCTACTCCCTTGCTGCCCCCACTCCCTCTCCCCTCTAACAGCTCCTCTGCCCTAAAATGGCCACGTTTTTCCCTCCTTTCCTCCTTCCCTCCCCCGTATCCAGGTTTGGGCCCCAGGGGAGAGGAGGGGGCTAGGGAAGGGTAAGGACTGCCTAGGGGCCAGGCGAACAGGTTTGGAGAAGGGTAATAGGATTGCAGGAAAAGAGGGGAATCAGGCCACATGACCCAGGTATATACAGAGGGTGGGGGTAGAGACACAGCTTCCTGGAGTTATTGTCTTTTCCTATAATAATAGCCTATGGTATTATTATATATACTATATAGTATATACGATTATACATATCATAATACACACTATGTATTCTGAGAGCTTTACATGTATGAACTCATTTACTTGGTACTGCGCCATGTGAGGGAGCTGCTGTAGATCTATCTGTTTTTTTGTTTTTTTTTTAAAGATTTATTTATTTATTTGAGAGAGCGAGAATGAGAGAGAGAGAGAGCACATGAGAGGGGGGAAGGTCAGAGGGAGAAGCAGACTCCCCGCCGAGCAGGGAGCCCGATGCGGGACTCGATCCCGGGACTCCAGGATCATGACCTGAGCCGAAGGCAGTCGCTCAACCAACTGAGCCACCCAGGCGCCCGGTCTATCTGTTAAGATGAGGGAACCGAGGCACAGAGGGTTTAAGTCACCAGTTCCAGTGTCCCTGGAAGAGCTGGGATTCAAACCCAAGCAATCTGGCTTCACTTTAGGAGAAACCAATCCACTGGCTTTGTCCGTGGAATACTTGAGCCTCACTGGCAGGGGCATAAGGAATGCCCAAGTGGCTTCTGGGGTGGTGATGCTCACGGAAGCTGCCAGTCAAATGTGACCCGTTATGGACCCTTGGGTATTTGCATGGATTCAGACTAAACACTCCCAGAGAGCCACTGGTCCATTTAAAAAAAGCAAAAAGCAAAAAGCAAAAAATATATTGGTTGAGTGACACACAAATGATATGCGGGTTAGCACAGAAACCAAATAAGTGTGACTGAAGGGTTGGGGGGGGGTGGTGGTGGTGGTGGGGATGCAAAAAGGGGCCGGAAATAAGAGCTAGGGACAAGATGGAGTAATGAAGAAGAAACCACAGGGTGTGTGTGGAGGGACCTTCTTGAGCCCTTTTCCGGCCCTTGCTTATGTTCCAGGCATTTAAAAATAGTGATTTATTCTACCTACTGAGGTGGAGAAAAGAAGAGGAGGCCGAGAATTCTTCTAGCCCTGACAGCAGACAGGGGACACCCTGGGATGGATCCAGGTATTTGACTTGTAAGTTCCAACTTGAGTACAACTCTGCCCTTCTCTGGCTCTCAGCTTTGTCTTTCCCAAACCAAAGGAATTGAATGAGATGGTCCCTGAGTTTCCATCTCCAACACATTCAGATTCCTATGTAAGAACTCAGGGGGGGAAAAAAAAGAACTCACTGGGGAAAACCAGCGTGGGGGCTGGAGTCCTTCTGTGTGTGTGGGTGGGGGGGGGTGGGCAGGACTAAACAAACACTTGGTAACTAGGATGAGCTCAGGGCTCTCAGGGAAAGGCTCTGCAGGGGGTGATGGGAAGAAAGCCAGGCCCGGCGAGGCCAGACCCCAGAAAAGTGAATGGAAAATGGACTCACTCATTCATTCAACCGTGTACCTTCAGAAATTAAAACCTAGGAATCTGAGCTTCCCATCCAAGGAGGCTATAATGAGACTAGGAGCTCTAAATGTCTAGGAAGGGCAAACTTTCAGGTCCCTCCCCAATTTTTGAGGTATCGTGGGAAAAATTAGCTAAGTTACCAAGTACCAGGTACAGATCTAAGCATTATGTATATATTACCTCATTTAACCTCAAAATAATCTGAAGAGGCAGCACTTTATATCTTTCAAATCCCTTTCCCTCTTTCATCTTCCTAATAACCCTCTAAAGTTTACAAAGCCATTTGACTGATGAGGAATCTGAAAAAGCAGGAAAAGGCGAAATGAGATTTCTAATAGGACTTTTCTAACTGGTAAAGGTGGGACATCCTGGAAGGAGTTATGGGGATTCTCACTTCCTGTGAAGATCTTTTCTACTCTGGGTTTCAGGATTGGCTTAGCTGAAGGAAGGCGGGGTGCACTTTCCAGTCCTTGACAGGCAGGAGATGGGGTTATGCACCAATGTCACCTGATATGTTACTGGTTAGGAATGAGAAAATTGCACCCTGATACCTTAGATTTGTTCCTAAGAAGTCTTCAGAGATAGAAACAATCACAGAGTTGGGGAATTACTTTAAATCTGCCAAAGGAGCTTGAGAGGCCAGAGGCTGAATTCTGAGTGAAGTAGCTGCCCTTTGTTTCACCAGCTACTGGCTGGATAGCAGGATAGAAGGAAATTAGATATACAGAGGGACTTCCCTATTGTTTGGGTTGATAGGGGAATCTTGCCTCCTGTGCGTGATTGTAAAGTTAATAGATTCTTCCATCACCAGTCAGCAGGAGGTGGGGGTATGAGTGGTAGTGGTGGTGGAGAGGGGGGATGGTAGTGGAGATGGAGTGGTTCCTCTAGATGACCCCTGACCAGTTAGAAGAGCCTGAGATTTCTGAGGAAGAGGAGGAGGAAATTTGCCAAAAGGGCACTTTGAGGGGAGGGTCCATGTGTTGGGCTCCAGCCTGGGGTGAACTCAGAGACATAAATCACACCTCCCAACTGCCCATTTCCGCTTTGAGCTCGGTTCCCAGCCAAAAGCCCAGCTATCCTGCCAGAGGAGACGGAGCGTGGGGGATGGGGGAGGGACCAAGGAGCTGGGAGTCAGTGGCTGGGAATGGGAATCAGCTGGGAATGAGCATCTGGTCTCATCGTGAGGGCTGGTAGGGCAGGGAGCCCTTAACAGACTTTAACAGAGTTGGGTTGTAGATCCCTCATTCTACTTCGGACACACCCACAGCCACACCCAGTCTTCCGAATTCTCCTCTCCCACAAACCAAACAATTGTGACGGGCCTCAAGGCACTGACACCTACGTAGACCCACCCCCACTCTTTTCCCATCCAGCTGTTTCTCACTTTTGTCAGAAAACCCCAGGTCTTCCGGTGAACTGCACTAGGAGAAAGAAGTAGGGGGTGAGAGAGAGAAGAGTATCCTGGATCTTCATTAAGATCTGGAAACATCCTCCTAGTGATTCAAAGGCCTGCCTTTCTCATCTCTTTGGCCCTTCCCCACAGGGGACAGGTCTGGCTGATCTTCCGTCTCACTTTAGGGGAACCTTCGGGTCTCCTGTCTTCTTGGTGTGCAGTGCCTCCAAACCAGGAGTATGCCTCTTGGGTGAGGTAGATGTTTGAGGGCAGGAAGTTGAGAAAGCAACTGAGACAATGGCGTTTTCCACTGGATGGGGGCCAGGTTGCTGGGTTCTGTCTGACCCTAAGAGCACCTCCTACCTCTTCCTTTGGTTAGCTTTCCACACAGTGCTCATTTGTGGGGGGAGATAGGAGAGGCAGAGTTCCATGGGAGGAAGGGCCTTTTCCCTTCTGTCAGCCCTTTTCCAGGTGACTGTACTGGATTGATGAGGGATTTGAGGGTATAAGTAACCTTGTCCAGCCTGGAACCGTCCCATCCATGCCTGGTGTTCTCTTCTGTGTAAAGGAGTTTGCCATGACCCTTCTATGGTATAGCATACATCTAAGGGAAACTATTATGAGGTGCCTAGCTGGCTCAGTCAGTAGAGCATGCAACTTTTTCTTTCTTTTTAAAGATTATTTATTTATTTATTTATTTATTTATTTGTCAGAGAGAGAGAGCACAAGCAGGGGGAGAGGCAGGCAGAGGGAGAGGGAGAAGCAGATTCCCTGCTGAGCAGAGAGCAGACATGGGGCTTGATCCCAGGACCCTGGGATCATGACCTGAGCCAACTGCAGATGCTCAACAGACTGAGCCACCCAGGTGCCCCTGGAATATACTTTTTCCTAGAAAAGGGAAGGGGGTGAGGCCACAGCTACCAGGGCCACTTAAATGAGGGATAAATTGACATTGAAGCTTCCTTCCTCCGTTACCTGTGAGGAGCAGAAAAAGCCTCTTCCAATACAACCTCTGTCAGTCACTTGAGGCTCAATGATTCAGTGTTGTTTCACTATGTGCCCAATTTATCTTTAGTTTTCTCCTGTGATTTTAGGGTTTGGGATGCACTGTCCTCTGTATCATTCATCAAGGCCTGCATGCACTTCCCCAGCTATTCTAACTCTCAGTAATGCCCCACTCTTCTGAATTCTTGCACTCACAGTATGAACTTACACAGTCTAGCACTTAATTATGCAGGGTATTTATAAAGCCCTTGTGCAGTTTAGAAAGTGAATACATTTGGATGTATATATGATAGAAGCAATTGTAAATATCTTACAAAAGCATATTCCATAGAATTTTTAATGCTAATGTTTGCTTTTTGTTAATGTGCTTCTAATCTGCACAGGAAAAGTATATGTTATACTGGAAAGATGACCTGGGTTTGAATGCTGCCTCTCTCACTTAACAGTTATGTGACCTTGGCAAGTTCCTTAACATCCCTGAGTCCCAGTACCTTCATCCATAAAGCAGAGCTCATACCTTCCTTGATTTGTTGGGAGAATGAAATGAATACAGTGTTTGTACAATTACCTGCCACAGTGCTTGGCTGCAAATAGTAAAACCTCATTCAGTCCAGCTGATGAATCTGAAATCTATTCAAAGTCTGATAAGCTCTTTGAATGAAATAGAATGTATTTTATTGGTCAGTTCTCAGCACAGATGTTACTTCCTCCAAGGAACTTTCCTTTTTTTTGTAATTGTATTTATTTATTTTTTATTCACATATAATGTATATTTTATTTCAGGGGTACAGGTCTGTGATTCATCAGTCTTACACGATTCACAGTGCTCACCATAGCACATACCCTCCCCAATGTCATCACCCAGCCACCCCATCCCCCCAACTCCCCTCCCCTCCCCTCCAGCAACCCTCAATTTGTTTCCTGAGATTAAGAGTCTCTTATGGTGGGGCGCCTGGGTGGCTCAGTCATTAAGCGTCTGCCTTCGGCTCAGGTCATGATCCCAGGGTCCTGAGATGAGCCCCGCGTCAGGCTGCCTGCTCGGCGGGAAGCCTGCTTCTCCCTCTCCCACTCCCCCTGCTTGTGTTCCCTCTCTCGCTGTGTCTCTCTCTGTCAAATAAATAAAATCTAAAAAAAAAAAAAAAAAAAAAAAAAAGAGTCTCTTATGGTTCGTCTCCCTTTGGTTTCATCTTGTTTCATTTTTCCCTCTCTTCCCCTATGATCCTCTGTCTTGTTTCTCAAATTCCTCGTATCAGTGAGATCATATGATACTTGTCTTTCTCTGATTGCCTTATTTCACTCAGCATAATACCCTCTAGTTCCATCCATGTCGTTGCAAATGGTAAGATTTCAATTTTTTGATGGCTGCATAATATTCCATTCTGTGTGTATGTGTGTGTATGTATATATATATAAATATATACCACATCTTCTTTCTCCATTCATCTGTTGATGGACATCTAGGCTCTTTCCATAGTTTGGCTATTGTGGACATTGCTGTTATAAATATTGGGGTGCATGTGCCCCTTCGGATCACTACATTTGTATCTTTGGGATAAATACCCAGTAGTGCAATTGCTGGGTCGTACGGTAGCTCTATTTCCAAGAAGCTTTTCTTAATCCCCCACCCAGTTTCTCAGGTCTAGTCACTGCACTATATCTTCTTGTTTAATTGTCTCCCCCACTAGGCACAGCTCTGTGAGATAAGGTCTTGTTAACGTCAGTTTTTCCATCGCCTAGCACATTGCTCAGATCAGTAAGTATTATTTGAATAAATTAAGCCTTTTACAAAAATCAATGGTAGGGGTACCTGGCTGGTTCAGTAGGTAGAGCATATGACTCTTGAGCTCAGTGGTGTGAGTTTGAGCCCCACATTGGGGGTAGAATTTACTTAAAAAAAAAAGCAATAGTAAACATAACAGTGATATTACAAAATTAATTTCTGAACTCTGACAATTTTTTTAATAAGATAATCTTATAGCAAGATAACACTTCTTGCTATTGTGCTTTTGATGTACATGCAATTCTTTTTTTTTTTTTAAAGGTTTTATTTATTTATTTGACAGAGAGAAACACAGCTAGAGAGGGAACACAAGCAGGGGGAGTGGGAGAGGGAGAAGCAGGCTCCCCACCGAGCAGGGAGCCCGATGCGGGGCTCGATGTGGGGCTCGATGTGGGGCTCGATGTGGGGCTCGATGTAGGGCTCGATCCCAGGACCCTGGGATCATGACTGGAGCCGAAGGCTGACGCTTAACGACTGAGCCACCCAGGTGCCCTGATGTACATGCAAATCTTGAAATGTATCTGGAGACATGGGCCTACTGCCGGTTAACTTTGTTCACCTGACAGAACCATATTTTGTAGGTGTGGCAGAGACCACTGTTGCTCAGCATCCACTTTCCTCTTCTTTCTTTTAGTAATATGACCCCTCCCCCCTGCCACACACACACTGAATTTTAGCACAGTACGTGGCTGCCAGCTAGATACTACTCTGTCCAGCCTCTCTTATAGTAGGGGTGGCCACATAACTGAGTTCTGGTTAATGGAATGTGAATGAAGCAATGTGTGTAACTTCTGGGTCATGTTCTTAAAAAGGAAAGCTGATTGCCCTCTACTTCCTCCTTCTTCCTTTTGCTTGCTGAGACATGGTGACAAACTAAGCAGCTACCTTTGACCAAGCTATACAAGCCTTCTCCACCAGTCAAGGACTGTCTATACATGTCCTTCTAGTCTAGTCCTTTATTTGAACTATTCTGTTTGTGGGTCTCTTTGTTATAGCAGCATGGCCTATGTTCTTTGAAAAAAGATTAAGGGTGTCTGGGTGGCTCAGTCGGTTAAGGGGTTGCCTTCAGCTCAGGTCATGATCTCAGGGTCCTGGGATCAAGCCCCACGTTGGGCTCCCTGCTCAGTGGGGAGTCTGCTTTTCCCTCTCCTTCTGCCCCCACCCCTGCTCGTACACTGTCTCTCAAATAAATGAATTAAATCTTTAAAGAAAAAAGAAAAAAGATTAAGATCACCATGAAATCATGAAATCTCAGCCTACTTTGAAGAATGTTTTCAAGAAGTTCCAAAATAAAATTGAACCAATTTCAAAGAAAATAGAATCTGCTGACGTCGTTTATTTAATGGCATTTTGTGAAAAACTATGGAATTTGCTCTATCATGAGCATATTCAAATTTCTTGCAGGTGTATAAACATCCTACCTCTTCTATTTAGCATAATATATTATTTATGATAACTTTGAAGTCCTAGATGGATTATGGGGTAGTCAGTCTCCGAGATGGTGTAGTGATCTTCATCTCACGGTGTTCAGGCCCTTGCTATGTCCCCTTCCTACATGAATCATGGCTGGCCTGTGTAAGCAACACAGTACTGTAGAAGTGATGCGTGTAACCTCCAAGGCTAAGTCATAAAAAGACGTTGCAGTTTCCAACTTGGTCTATCTCTTGGATCACTTGCTCCGAGGGAAGCCAGTTGCAGGTCATGGGGATACTCCAAGCAGCTCTGTGGAGAGGAACTTGGGCCCTCCCCAAAAGCCAGCATTGACTTGCCAGACTTTGAGTTCATTCATGTGAGTCACCTCACAGTACAAGGTGGCCAACCCGAGCCAAGCTTTTAGAAAACTGCAGTCCCAGTTGACATCTTGACTGCAACTTCAAGAGAGACATCAAGCCAGAGCCATCTAGCTGAGCTGCTCTTGAGTTCCTGACCCACAGAAACTGTGTGAGACAATAAACGTTTATTTAAGTCACTACATTTTGGGGACAATTTGTTATAATAGATATAATTTGTTAGATATAATTTGTTATAATAGATATCCAATGTAGATTATAAATTCCTGGAAAGTCGGATTTATGAGTTAAACCTATTTTACTTCAAGTTACTGCATGAACTACCTGCCTACTTCCGCCTTGGAGATTAGAGCATACTAAAATATCTGGTGAAATGTGAGAGGTGAAATGACATTCCCCTTGAAACTCAGCATAATGCATCTGAATGAGGAAAAACAAGATGTTAATCAATCTATTTTGACCATTTTTAATTTTCTGAGGGTAGTTAGGATTCCCCAGAGTGGAGGTGAGGACAAAAGAGTAGAACTCAGGTCTCAGGGTGATTATTGGTATTTGTCATTCTGGAATCTCCCCAAATTCTCTGTTCTCAATTCTTAAGTGGAATATGTTCTTATGCCTGGGTATATAGGGAGGCTTTGGTAAATGGGGAGTTTCCAGTATTCTGTGGAAACTCACCTGGACAAAGGAAGTAAGACAATGCCTGGAGGGAAAGGAAAGGGTTGCCTCTCTTCACAGGATAAATTCAGGCACAGGTTCTTTCCCAGGGACCAGGGGAACACTGCACAGATAGCCAGAACCAACAGACTCAGCCCACTGTGAATCTGAATGGGCAGGAGCAGGCCTGAGTGAGGAAGGGCAGCTCTGTGGGCAA
Source organism: Neomonachus schauinslandi (assembly GCF_002201575.2). Classification (NCBI taxonomy): domain Eukaryota; kingdom Metazoa; phylum Chordata; class Mammalia; order Carnivora; family Phocidae; genus Neomonachus; species Neomonachus schauinslandi. The sequence goes on along the minus strand of NC_058407.1, from coordinate 59,413,623 downwards.
TACAGCAATCGATCGGAGACAGACCTGCGTTAGACCCAAACTCAACGTGTTTAATACAGTAGTCCCCCTTCATCTGTGGAAGACACATTCCAAGAACCCCCACTGGATACCTGAAACCAAGATGGTACTGAGCCCTATATACTGTATTTTTTCCTATACATACATACCAATGATAAAGTTGAACTTTTAAATTAGGCACAGTAAGGGGCGACTGGGTGGCTCAGTCATTAGGCGTCTGCCTTCGGCTCAGGTCATGATCCCAGGGTCCTGGGATCGAGTCCCACATCGGGCTCCCTGCTCCATGGGAAGCCTGCTTCTCCCTCTCCTGCTCCCCGCTGCTTGTGTTCCCGCTCTCCCTATGTCTCTGTCAAATAAATAAATAAATAAATAAATAAATAAATAAATAAAATCTTTAAAAAAAATTAGGCACAGTAAGAGATAGACAATAGTCTTAAAATAGGACAATTATAACAATATACTGTAATAAAAGTTATAAGTGTGGCTTCTCTCTCAAAATATCTTACTGTACCATACTCACCCTTCTTTTTTTTTTTTTTTTTTTAGATTTTATTTATTTGAGAGAGAGAGAGACAGATAGTGAGAGAGAGAGCACAAGTGGGGAGGAGAGGGAGAAGCAGGCTCCCCACAGAGCAGGGAGCACGATGCGGGACTCGATCCCAGGACCCCGGGATCATGACCCGAGCCCAAGGCAGACGCTTAACCGACTGAGCCACCCAGGTGCCCCCACCCTTCTTCTTATGATGATGTGAGGCAATAAAATGCCTCCATGATGAGATGAAGTGAGGTGCATGACATATGTTACTACTGACCTCCTGACATATTGTGAGACACTCATCTGCTTCTGGACCGTGGTTGACCGCAAGTAACTCAAACTGCAGAAAGTGAAACTGCAGATAAGCAGGGGTGGGGGCGGGTACAATTGATGTCCCCCGATGAGCATCACTTTATTTTTGACACAATAGTTCTAGATTCTTTTAGTTACAAGGTTGACTAGAGCCTCCAGCCTTCTAGGTACACAGATTAGGATGTCTGGACCTATGGTCTTCAAATCCCTATGGTGGTGGATGCCCAGTGTGGGAATAGAGTTAGCAGGAGTAGGGACACTGGGAACTCAGAACTTTCACTTCCCCACCTCTTCTAGTACATGGTTCCCTTGTTTAGACAAAGCTTATGCCTGGGGTCACACAGGGTTCTGTGGGTGCGATACTGGTCACCCTTAACAAGGGAAAGTAAATCACTTCTCAAAATTAAAGAGCAGATACTGAAGGAGGAAGATATTCTAGATATCATCTAGCCCAATGTCCTTATTTTACAGATAAGGAAACTCAGGCCCAGAGATATGAAATGACTTGCCCAAGGTCATACAGCTAATGTGGGATAGAATCCAGGTATTTTTTTTTTTTACATGTAATAAATCGTCTTTATTGACTGGTGGATTTAATTTTTTAAAAAATTTTCTTATTGTTATTTTAATCACCATACATTACATCATTAGTTTTTGATGTAGTGTTCCATGATTCATTGTTTATGCGTAACACCCAGTGCTCCATGCAGAACGTGCCCTCTTTATTTTTATTTTTTTATTTTTTTTTTTTTAAAGATTTCATTCATTTTTTAGAGAGTGAGCGAGAGAGAAACAGCATGAGAGGGGAGAGGGTCAGAGGGAGAAGCAGGCTCCCCGCTGAGCCGGGAGCCCGATGTGGGACTCGATCCCAGGACCCCGGGATCACGACCCGAGCCGAAGGCAGACGCTTAACCATCTGAGCCACCCAGGCGCCCAGAACGTGCCCTCTTTAATACCCATCACCAGGCTAACCCATCCTCCCACCCCCCAGAATCCAGGTATCTTTGTACTAAGGTCTTTCCATCAGGCCACACTGGCCTTCACTCTACTAATTCCCATTTATCCTACTAACTCCTGACTTCAAGTTCTGGGTCATATTCGGAAAGGTCCACTTCCATACTTTTTTTTTCCAGTGGAGGGGTGAAGATGAAGAGCCTCTGCTACTGCTCTTAGAATCTTATCCCTTTTCCCTGTCTCCCTTTCTCCTGTTGCTCTCAATGAGGAACTGAGTCTATTTCTCCATATCCAGGAGGGCTCTCAGAAGTTCTAGGCTCCATTCAGTTTGTGGCAGGGGAAGCTGATGGGCACAGTGCCCTGGGATGCCCTCTACTTTGGCAGGCTGATTGTATCCAACTGGTGGTCATGGCCTAGTGCCCACTGGCAGGGAGGGTGCCCACCCGTGCATTAACCTGGTGCCTGGCATCCAGAGATGCCAGATGGCTGGCTGGCTACCTATGCTGCATCTTCCCGGGTCTGCTGGTCCTGGTTTGTGTCATTTTTAGATTTGTAGATGTGTGGGAATTTTACAAGGGTGGTCTCTCCGTGGATTTAAGATACTGGCATCTCCAGATTGGCAGGAAGGACACCTCACTGCCAGCCTAGAATCTGAACTAAACAGCACAGACCTGGACTTCAGAAAACTCCTTCACATGTCTCTGTGATTCACCTTTTCCTATCTTTCCCCCACCGTAGAGTTTTTTGTATCCCCCCTTCCTAGCCTCGTATCAGAAGCTGATAGCTCTTGGGGGCCTGGCTGGCTCAGTGAGATGAGTGTGCTACTCTTGATCTCAGGATTGTGAGTCCGAGCCTCATGTTGGGTGTAGAGATTACGTAAAATAAGTAAATAAGGGGCGCCTGCCTGGCTCAGCCAGTACTCTTGGTTTCGTACCAGCTCAGGTCATGACCTCGGGGTCCTGGGATCGAGCCCTGAGTTGGGCTCCATGCTCAGGATTCTCTCTCTCCCTCCCTCTTCTCTCTCTCCCTCCCCCTCTGCCCCTCCCTCCACTCACTCACTCCCTCCCCTCTCTCTCTCTCTCTCTCAAATAAATAAATAAAATCTTTAAAAATAAACAAAGAACCAAACTTAAAAAAAAAAAAAAAGAAGCCGACAGGTCTGAAGTCAAAGTCTCCAAGAAAGGGAAGGAAGAGAAAGGGGGTGTAAATAGGGTAGGTGGGGACTGGCTTCTCTCCCTCAGGCTTCAGAAGACTCTGGAAGCTACCTATTGCCCAGTATTTTCCACTGCAGTTCCAGAGAGCCTTAGACTGTATCCCCACCTGCTGGACACCAAGGAGATCAACAACCCTGTCTCAGCGTTTTCTTTATAATGTACTAAAACTTCACTAATACACTTTTATTCCAAGGTTAAATTCTTCCTTCTCAGAATCTGTTGAAGCCACATTTTTCTCTCTTGGAAGACTGTATTTTCAGAAGACTGGATTCTAGGGAGAGCTGGGTACAATTTCCCCCATTCACTGTCCTCTCCCTATCAAAAAGTCTCTCAGAGGCTGGATGAAGAGCCTCCCCTCCTTGCATCAGTTGTCCTAGGTGTGGGGTGGTTGAAATCTATGCCCTTCTTCACACCTGTTAACTATGCCCACAAACAGAAAGCAGTAGATAGGTGGGGTTATACTTAGGCAAAGATCACACGGTCCCTGTTAGGCCTCAGGGGCATGG
>NC_058407.1:59236074-59405084 GCF_002201575.2 Neomonachus schauinslandi | reverse complement strand
AAAAAAAAAAATATTGACAGTGGTTTGTTTCCTGTTCTAAACCTTGACTGATACAGGCATTTAGAAGATAGTTACAACACAACTCAATAAATGCAATTAAAAATAGTATGAACAGAGGACAGTAGGAGCCTAGATCAGAGAGCCTGGAATAGTTACCCAAGGAGCTAACATTTGAATTGGAAGTTGAAGGTGGAATATGCTAAGCAGAAGAGTGTTGGGACAGGGAGGAAACAGTGTATTTTAGAAAACAAGATGTGCCAAGGTACAGTGAAAGAGCACAGTGTTAGAGAGATGGTGAGTTCACTATGGCTCAATTCTGAGCAGGGTCAGGAGGGAGTGGGGCTGGAACAAGTGTAAAATGCAGTAGGATTAGGAATACTGCCTGTAGGGGTAGCAGACCTGACTCCAATTCTGGTTCCTCCACATAGCAATTAAGTAACTATGGTCAAATCTCATATATTCTATGATTCTGTTTCTTTATCTACCAAATGGGGACCTAATAATATCTACTTCATGGGGTTATGTGGAATTAAGTATGACAATGCATGTAATGTACTTTTTGTCCAGCACTTGGCACATATCAAGTGCTCAGAAAGCTTTTGCTATTATCAGTAGGTAAACTGGGAACAGATTACTAAATATCTTGAACGCTGTGCTAAGGCAGGTGGAGGATAGACTGAAATGGGGAAAACCCCGTGGCTAAGACTACTCGGGAGGCTGCTGTGAAGGTCCAGGCAGGGATGATAATGGGAAATGAGGCAGTGGTGGTGGAGAGACAAGGAACTGGTTGGTGTCAGAAGTCATCTCTGGTACTGAAATGCCGGGATTTGGGGACTGACTGAATTTGAGGAGTCCTGAAAAGATCATTAACCTAGATTAGTCATGTACGAGGAAGAACAGGTCTGGGTGGGAGCTGAAGCCCAAGGCTCTCAGCATCTCCAAGTCCGAGGCCTGTCTGAGGAAAGTGGCCTTAATGATTCTCTTAGTTCTGCTCCCTTGCGCATTCAGGGAGCAGTGGGTTGTTTCTGGTGACGCGTGCGCGTAGGAGCCGTACCGAGTACTTCTTGAACGGGCAGCAGCTGTACCGCGGTTCCTAAGGGCTACAGAAGCAGCAAAGACTTCGGAGTCGTCTTGGGGAGCCGCTTCTGGAAGTCCAGGCTAGAGTTCGTTTCTTTAGCCTTCCCAATGACTCTGTGATCCGAAATAAGTCCCTTCCTGCTTAGACTAGCTCAGTGGGTATTTTCTACAACCAAACCTGGATCAATATGGGGGGACAGAGTGTGTATTTTTATTGATATATTTTTAAAGTTTTTTTTTTTAAAGATTTTATTTATTTTTATTTTGAGAGAGAGCGAGCGAGCACAAGAAGGGGGAGCGGGAGAGGGAGAAACAGACTGCCTGCTGAGCAGGGAGCCCGATGTGGGACTCGATCCCGGGACTCCAGGATCATGACCTGAGCCGAAGGCAGTCGCTTAACCAACTGAGCCACCCAGGCGCCCCTATTTTTAAAGATTTTAAGTAATCTCTACACCCAGTGTGGGACTCAAACCCACAACCCCGTGATCAAGAGTCACATGCTCCACTGATTGAGCCAGCCAGACACCCCTATTTTTAAATTTATTCATTTATTTGGTGCATGGGGCTATGAAAGGGTGTGTGTGTGTTTTAAAGAACAAATGTAACCTTATTTTTGTAGCTTAAACAGTTCAAGATTAAAGACTATTAATGAAAAGTATAACACACAAAGAAAAGAGTTAAGGAGAAATAAAATTAAGGTAAAGAGAAAAGAGCAAATAACGTATGGAAGACAGTGGAGGATAGAAGTGGTGTGACAGCCAGCCTCCAAGAGCCCCCCAGTGATCCTTGCCTCCTGGTATTCACGCTCCTGTGAAATCCCCTCCCACACTGAAAAGGGCTCAGCTGTGTACCAAAAGCATATTGTGGAAATGATGTCATATGACTTCTGAAGTTAGGTCACAAAAGAATTTACAGTTTCCATCTTGCTCTTAACTTACTCTGGAGGAAGGCAGTTGACATGTGAAGGCACTGGAATTTTTTTTTTTTTTTAAGATTTTATTTATTTATTTGACAGAGAGACACAGCGAGAGAGGGAACACAAGTAAGGGGAGTGGGAGAGGGAGAAGCAGGCTCCCCGCAGAGCAGGGAGCCCGATGCGGGGCTGGATCCCAGGACCCTGGGATCATGACCTGAGCCGAAGGCAGTCGCTTAACCGACTGAGCCACCCAGGCACCCAGGCACTGGAATTTCTGCCACCAACCAACACTGATAGGCCAAGCAAGTAAGTGAGCCACCTTAGAAGCAGATCCTCCAGCCTCAGGCAAGTCTACAGAAAACAGCAGCACCAGCTGACATTTTGACTGCAATCACATGAAAACCCCAAGCCAGGATTACCCACCTAAGTCACTCCCGAATTCCTTACCCACAGAAACTGTGAGGGTAACAGATGTTTATTATTGTTTTAATCCACCATGCTTTGGGGAAATTTGTTATGCATCAACAGATAACTAGTACACTGGGATACAGTACAGGTAATGAGGATGAGGGTAGCTTTGGAGAGGAAGCGTACCCCTGAAATAAAGAGAAAGTGGGTGCTCTAAGAATTTAGTCTAGGGATGAGAAAAAGAGGAAGTTAGGTTTGACCAGTATTTTCCCCAGAGAATAAGAGGTAAAGCAATCTGCTGAAAGTAAGGATGGGAAGTAGGGACTATAAAGTTGAGAATAATAAAAAGGGTGCAGTGGTCATCAGGTAAATCTGAAAAAGCCGAACAGAAATGAGTATCTGAGTTAAGAAATCATACATCTGCAGTGGAGTCAGTTGGCATACTTACGTGATTTTCTACCACCACGCTCAATAACCTAGCAGAAATTGAGTATAAGAGATGGTGGGTTTCACTTGACTTGGGGATTGGTGAAGCAGAGATAGTGAAAGAACAAAGGGGTCAAGAAAACTCAGGGTGCTGATTTAGTCCACTGAAGTGACTGACCATGAAGTCTAAGCTGACAGACATGGAAATGAGTTCAGGAGGAAACTCATAGCTTGGGAGAATGAGAGATTGAGTGCAAATTACCATTTAGGGAAGCAGGATGGGTCTAAAGCCAAAAGCAGTGAATTAGAAATTAGAAGTCCCAGGATAAGGTCACAGCCAATATTAACAAGCCATGGAGCCTCGGCAAAGATAACATTTTTGAGGCCTCTTACCTCCACCCTGGGTTAAAGTATGTAAAATGCCAAGTAAGAACAGTGGCTTGCATACAGTAAGCACTCTGTAACTATATACTAATTGTTGCTAATGTTTTAAAATTATATACTATTTAATACATACATATGAAGCATAATAAGATAAATACCAGGAGGGGCGCCTGGGTGGCTCAGTCAGTTAAATGACTGCTTTCAGCTTGGGTCATGATCCCAGAGTCCTGGGATTGGGTCCCCGCGCTGGGCTCTCTGCTCAGCAGGGAGCCTGCTTCTCCCTCTCCCTCTGCCTGCTTGTGTGCTCTCTCTCTGTCAAATAAAATCTTTAAAAAAAAAAGGATAAATACCACGAAAGCTACCATCCAACTTACTGAACAGAATATTAATACACTGTGTTTTTTCCTGGTCCCATCCCCCCGGCTTCTCCCCTGAAGATAACCACTGTCTTGAATTTTGCGTTTATAATTTATTTTATTTATTTATTTTTTAAGATTTTATTTATTTGACAGAGAGAGACACAGTGAGAGAGGGAACACAAGCAGGGGGAGTGGGAGAGGGAGAAGCAGGCTTCCCGCTGAGCGGGGAGCCCGATGCGGGGCTCGATCCCAAGACCCTGAGATCATGACCTGAGCCGAAGGCAGACGCTTAACGACTGAGCCACCCAGGCGCCCCTATAATTTTTTTTTAAATGTTATGTCTCACATTTGTACAGGGCCTGTTTTTCTTTTAATTTTTTTTAAACATATAATGTATTATTTGTTTCAGGGGTACAGGTCTGTGATTCATCTGTCTTACACAATTCACAGCGCTCACCACAGTACATACCCTCCCCAATGTCCATCACCCAGCCACCTCATCCCTTCCAGCCCCCTCCACTCCAGCAGCCCTCAGTTTGTTTCCTGAGATTAAGAGCCTCTTATGGTTTGTCTCCCTCTCTGGTTTCGTCTTGTTTCATTCTTCCCTCCCTTCCCCTATTATCCTCTGTCTTGTTTCTCAAATTCCTCAGATCAGTGAGATCATATGATACTTGTCTTTCTCTGACTGACTTATTTTGCTTAGCATAACACCCTCTAGTTCCATCCACGTCGTTGCAAATGGCAAGATTTCATTTTTTTTGATGGCTGCATAATATTCCATTGTATGTATATACCACATCTTCTTTCTCCATTCATCTGTTGACGGACATCTAGGCTCTTTCCATAGTTTGGCTATTGTGGACATTGCTGTTATAAATATTGGGGTGCACGTGCCCCTTCGGATCACTACATTTCTATCTTTGGGGTAAATACCCAGTAGTGCAATTGCTGGGTCGTAGGGTAGCTCTATTTTCAACTTTTTAAGGAACCTCCATACTGTTTTCCAGAGTAGGGCCTGTTTCTTCATATGTTAAGATGAAGCTTTGGATTATGTGCTCCCTAAGCTCCCTTCCAGCCCCAAGGGTATATGAGATATGATGGGTGGGCATCAAAGTTACATACCTAGTGGAACCATATAATAAATGCTTATTTTTCAAGGGTTTTATAGAGCTAAAACACTGACTCCTCTGTTGAAATCTCCAATTCAACAAAAGGGTATCTCAATGGAGTTTCTAATCTCAAGATCAAGACTTTCCATCACTTTCAATTTGCACCTCTGCTAGAAAGTTCTACTCTAGAGAAAACCAACACAAGGAGCTAAATAAGCTAAGCCCCTGACCCTGTCCAGTGAAAACCTGAAACCCAAGCCTGAGGAAATAGAACTGAAACAGCTGAACTAGGAAAACATATTTATTTCAGTGACAAGTATTTTAATAAAAATGAGGAGACATGGCTGGGTTCATATGCAACTTTTCATACAACCTGGATTTATTTCCTCCATACAATTGTGTGTGTGCATATATAAAATAAAACTAAACTTGTCTTCTTCATGTTTCCTCAAAGATTCTTATGCTATTTTAGTTTTTATATAAAACAATCTTTAAATAAGGTAAACACAAATGCAAATCTGCTGATCATATGGTTGATCTCCAAGGTTACTGTCGGCCTTAGGATGCTATTTTTCCTAGCTATAAACAATCTGAACTTTTATATTTGTCTCACCAGTTACCAAGTTTATAAGTTAAGTGAGTCGGACCAGGCAGTGGAATTGCTGTGTAAAGGGCAAATGCCCTGTTCATACACAGGTCTGCATTTATCAGACCTCGGTATGGCTGGAATAAAAAGTCACCTGAGACTGGGTATGGGTAACAGGTTCATGTGTCTTCAGTGGCCTCTCAAGAGGCCATGGCTGTAAAGTAGGATGTGAATATGTTCTGAACCTTAATGGTACCAGGAAGACAGTGATCAAAAGAATGAGCAGTCACTACGGTATTTTTCTCATGGTATATAGGTAGTTTTCCTTATTCTACTCACGGAATTGGCACAAGAAAACAAGTATTTTCTTAAAGGTTTCCTTTCCAAGGCCAGTCCTGCTTCAATCATTTTAAATTTAGTATACAAATCGCCTTGATTTTTATAACCTGCCTCTTTAAAAATGGCAATAATAAGCATAATGTTATCTCCTCAGTTTCTGCCTACTTTGGAGCTTAATATGAGCTGGGCACAGTAAAAACTACAGGACCCCAAGAATGCCAATATATGTATATCCATTTTGTTTGACATTAGGACTAACACAAGGAGGTACCACTCTGCCTCCACAATGAAAGAATACTGCAGTGCATTATTTGAAATTAAATCCAGATACTCTCCGTGTTTAGCTCAGGTACAGCTACCAGGAGAGCTCAGCATCATTTTAACCTACATGTGTTTATTCCTGGTGAGAACATCTGCAAATCACAAAGGCACTTCCAGAACCCCTACAGAGAAAGGCAATCTTCCAAAAAAGCAAATCCTCTCCTTGGGGTAGAGTGTAGAGGGCCTGGATAAGATCGAAATGCAGGCCTCAAAGGCTCTCTGGGCTAAGCTTTTGAAACACCTCTGCTTTTAACCTTTACCCATTAACACTTGACTTTAACTGAAATTAAAGAATATTCAGCTGCTTACCTGTCCACATTCCAAAGGGAAGCATTCTCTGAAAAAAAGGGTCTTACAGGTAAGCTTCTCCTCCCCAATTCTGACGGACCTATAAATAGTCACTTCTTTATTCTAGTTTTTGGGAATCTCCAAAAATCACCAGCAAACTAAATCCAGACTAGTGAATTCTAGGCCCAATAAACACCCTAAGCAGTCTCAGAAAGCTCCTGGACCAGACAAATTGGCTGCTTTAATCATTAGTTTACTGAAGAAACCACAGGATTTATTTTGTGAGCTAACAAAATTAACACAGGTAGGCATTCTCCTACTCATACTCGAAATGGTTAGATGTTTTGTGATTTTGTGGTTTCTATTTGATTCCTTTGTTGAGTTGTATTCACGCAGCTAATTCTTTGCAATGAGACTCACAACCTTGCTTGTTTTACCTAAACTAGGTAGGAGTTCTGGGTTACAAGTGTAGTATAAGAGTTTTGTTCTGTTATCACCCAAATGAAATCAAAAGGGTTTTGTATTTTCTAGTAATAAGACTATTAAATAACCTTAAGTTGGTGTGAGGATTGATTGATACACAAATAATCAGAATTAGTGGCATAATGGGTGTTTTCCCCCCTTCAATACATTATCACCCTCTCCAGAGGAAATGGTCTAGTTATTCTCTTAAGATCACACAGCTAGAAGCAGAAATACCATTGTACTGGGGCTATCTTGGACCCGTTTTTAGGGACTGCAACTAAATAAACAGCTCTGCTTCTATTAGGAGAGAATCCTGTTTCGTGTAAATATCATGAAAGAAGGCATTCCACAAGAGCCCACTCTTCCTTATCTGTTACTCACAAAAAATGTTACATGGATCATTTCTGAAATTATCACTATGCTTCATCCAAGTCCTTATCTATACCAGATCCCCAATCCCACTCCCTGCCAGACAGATTTAGAACCAAACCAAACCAAACCTGAAAAAAACCAACCAACCAACAAAAACACACACACAAAAATGCACAGATATAAACAAACAAAAAACTGGTCTGGGGAGATTATGAAGTTTCCTTGTAAGGGCCAACAAAATGCTAGGCTAGCCAGGGCCTTGGGTGTTTCAGAAATCTAACTTATACACACATTCCAGGAGAGTCAGCAGGGCCATCACACATTTAAGCTTTGAAGCTTAATCAAATTTCACACATAGGTGGAAAGCCTCTCTCTTCTCCACATATACAATTGTTCCTCTCCTCCATTCCAATCTTCACTCCTACATAATCTACACCTGGCTTGACAGCTAGTACAATTTCTAGCTGGAATGTGGGAGAGAAACAAAAGAAACCTACTCTAGGCTGGAAATATTCAGGGAGCAAGGTGTTCTACAGATTCTAAACAAGAATGGGGTGTTTTGCTATCTAAATGCTATCAATGTCTTGAAGACTCTGGATAAGGAGATGCACTGATCAAAAAAGGACCATTCCTATAAATTTTAAAAGGAATCTGATCTATGTGTATCAGAGAACACAAATACACAGTTACTTTTTCCAACCCAAGTTTCTTGCCTGCTTTAGCTGGATCCTTTAAGATAACTTTAAATAATTATGTTTCATTAATGTGAAATGGGATGTGATTTCTGATCTTGGGGCTGCAGGTACTTAACCAAACTATCAAGCTATCTACGTTGATGCTTTATTTGAAACAGTTCTGAGTTTGAGGGCTGTCCGCAGCCCTCGAACTCATTTGTTGCATCAAATGAGTGAAAACTCAAAGCATGGAGGAAAAAAAAAAGGTACTTGTCAGTTTGAAAGTCACAGACAGTTTATCTTTCTATAATTAGATTAGGAGGAAAAAAACCACGAAGAACCCACTGGTAGCAGGAAGAAGCAAGAGTCTTCTAGAGTCTGGCATCTGCAAGGAAATGAAAGAAAAAAAAGAGTTCTTAGTTCCTTTCAGTGACAAAAACACCAACTACATCTGATAATAGGCCACACAACTACAACCTGATTAACATCTCTTGGTCAGCTGGAAGAATCTGATATTGTTAATGGCAGAACACCAAGTACCTTCTGACCCTTAGCTCTTCAGTACCACTAAGCACACAGAAACTTGTTAATTGAATCAAAAACATTCTACATAGAGCTCACTGTACACTGCTTGTGTCAACAGTTTCATGAGTGAGCAGAAAATCAGAATTGACTATCCATACAATTGACATCTCCAGACAATTCTGGATTAATTTCAATTAACTTATATTGATCTTTTTCTCTTCTCATATGTTCTATCTATTCATTAATTCAGTAATATTTTTTGAGCTGTTACTACATTGGGGGAATAAAAATTAATATGGTATCACCTGCTTTGAGACACTTATCTAGTAAAAAGTAGATTTGTTGATAAAAACACGAGATAAAGCATATCAAGTGCAAGGTGAACAAACCCTCTTCATGTATATGCATTCAAGAAAATCTCCACCCACACTTAAGTTCCTTAAGGGGATAAGTCCTATCTTCTATTTCTTTTGTATCTTTTCAAAGAAGCTAGAGAATTCTGTAACAACCGGCATTCAAAAAATGATACTTTATTAAGAGGATAAAAAGGTTTGTGGCTGTTTAAGGATTGTTACCTAACCTAGGATAATTTTTCTCTCCTGATTCCTCAGGGGTTATAAAGAAAAATACATTTTTAGCATGTAAGGGGTTTAATAGCAAAGAGTTAAGTTCCCAAGGAGAGAAGGTATCTAGTCTTAGGTGTTAGAGATAGAAGCTTCTCCTAGGCTTTCACCTTAGAGTAATTTTTTTTTTTTTAAAGATTTATTTATTTGAGAGAGAGAGAGAGAGAGAGAGAAAGAGAGACCATGCACACACGTGCGAGCGGGGACAGGGGCAGAGGGAGAGGGAAGCTGACTCCCCGCTGCGCAGGGAGCCTGCAGCGGGGTGATCCCAGGACCCTGAGACCATGACCTGAGCCAAAATCAAGAGTTGGCTGTTTAACTGACTGAGCCACCTAGAGTAACTTTTTTTTTTCTTGTAATCTCTACACCCAATGTGGGGCTCAAACTCACGACCCCAAGATCAAGAGTCGCATGCTCTCCCAACTGAGCCAGCCAGATGCCCCTGGACCATTTTTATTATGTAGCAATCCGTACTGTATGAGAACCAAGCATCTTGTGCAGTGTGTCAGAAGGATTCAAAGTTCACCATTCATCCAGGTGGTGTGTGTTTTCCTGACACACCCCAGTGCTGTTGTGTCTCATTCCCTTCTGGGGCCAAATCCAATTTTCTGGTTTCCACATGTATTTAACAATTTGACATCAAAACCTACCAAGAGGGGCGCCTGGGTGGCTCAGTCGTTAAGCGTCTGCCTTCGGCTCAGGTCATGATCCCAGGACCCTGGGCCCGATCCCTACATCGGGCTCCCTGCTCAGCGGGAAGCCTGCTTCTCCCTCTCCCACTCCCCCTGCTTGTGTTCCCTCTCTCACTGTGTCTCTCTCTGTCAAGTAAATAAATAAAATCTTAAACAAAACAAAACAAAAACTTACCAAGAAAAATCGCTAGCACCTAGAAGCAACACATAAATATTATCGTCCATAGCTAAGGGGTGTTTGCTTTTGGAATCTCTTTTCTGCTTCTCACCAGAAGAAACATCAGTTTTGGCACAAAATGAACCCTAACTCACAGGAGATCCATCTGCTTCACTGTCCAGAGGAAGTGAATGAACTGGAAGGCAAGAGGCCAATTACTCACTCTTAAAGAAATATTCACAGAGGGCCTACTATCTGCAAGACAGTGGGGATATAGTCTCATTCCTAGCTTAATAATATTCCTTTTGGCAGGAGCAATATGGCTGGGCAACCTCAGCCAAAACAGCATTTGAAGAATCAAATTTGGCTCTGCCATAGGCATATAGGGTTACCTCAGGAAAGGCTTCATCTGTAAAAAGTAAAATATTTTAGTCTCTTCATAGAGATTTTGTGAGATTCTGCTAAATCAAATATTCAGATAAGATCAACAGTGCAAGCTTCTTAGAGACCCCAAACTTTTAACTGCTCATTAAAAAGAGTATGAATTTTTTGCTGAGTGTTAAACTGTACTGCACAGGGAAAGAATTGCAGAGCAGTGAAGCACAGCTGTCTGATTAATCTCAGTCCATTAAAAAGGCATGATAGATCTCGAATGCAACTTTGATAAAAAAAAAAGAAAAAGAAAAAAGGAAAAAGGCAATGTGTACTAACGTTAGGGAAAGCAACATGGCATGTTAACAGGATTCTAATTTAACAAGTAAATGCCTATTCATTAGCGTGTAGAGCCATAACAGAAGCTATATACTTAAAAAATATAGGCACACACAAAGCTTTAATTTGGTACCATAATCTGAAGGAAAATTGGACCCAAATTACTTTATGTCCAGTTAAATCTTGCTACCATCTGAAGAGAGAGTGAAATAAAACTGAAACACTTACTTGATGAGATATTCAGTTACTGTGCATTTCCATCTATAGAGTAGAAATATTTCAAAATAAATACACCATGACAATTGAAATTCACTCCTTCCCCTATTCTTACTAAACACAAATGACTTATTATTCTTGGGGTATACTGAATTACAATATAAAAGTGGAAGAATTTAAAATTAGTGATTGGATTCTATTCAAGAGCATGGGAAAAGAATAGTATATTACCTATCTAGCCTTTAGGCATATGATGTGGTGAACTCATTTTTTTGGGAAATGCAAGTATCCAAAGGGAAATGTTTTAAAGGGAATCCTCTAGCCACCTAAAAAATTAGCTCAAATAGTAGCAAAGACTGACATCAAGGGAATCTGAATTTGGGGGCAACATTAGGAAAGTCTGTATTAAATAAAAATGATAGTATCTTGGGTGTTCCCTATGTGGGAATTTATCAGGGTGATATGATATGAATTTAGTACCTATTTACTCGGCACGGTTTCTGATGTCTAGGGAAGACATCAGAATACTATTCTTATGCTAGTTCCTATAACTTATTACTTTCGTTTTCTTTCTACTCATTTCCTTTTAGGTCTCTGCAATCCAATTTCTAATCCCAATTTCTACTGATATTATGCCTTGAGTGTCAGGGATGACTTCCTCCTGCCCAGTGTCAGTAGCCTTTTTATTGGTCTCCAAATTTACCCAAGGTATTTGATGTCAGTGGTCATCCCAACTTGAAAATATTCTTTTGGTTTCTGCGATTTTGTACTTTCTTATTCATAATTTCCTGTTACTAACCAGGGCCGGGCCTAGGGTGTAGGGAGTGAGGTGCTCAGAATGCAAAATTTAAGGAGGCACTCACTCTCAGGGTCATGTGAGTGTAATGTGTTCACATTGACTATGTCCCTGAATAATCAAGACCAACTGTATTTAGCACAACGAAAAGAGTAAAAACATTTTGCCTTTATTTCACTTACTGTTTTTCCATGGCAGAACATATGGCAGAGACTTGGGAACACGCATGCCTGAAGCCAGGTTACTCTTAGGTTCCATAACTATGTTGCTTGCAGGGCTGCAAAAACAAAGACAAATCTGCGTATGCCAGCATATCTGTATTCTTCAGGCAGGCACACACAAGACAATCAAAATGTGTGTTTTGTAATTTGGGAGGAAACAGCAAACTACATTCTGAAATGTAAACACATTTCCATCAAAACATTCTTGCAATTAGAATGATTACTACTTCTCTGAAAAGCTCACTGTTCTGTACAAGCATTAAGATGGGTCTAACCATTTTCATTTTCCAGAAATTGAGATAAACAGCAATGCCATCTACTGTTCAGTTATATGACAGGCTCATCAACTCACTCAATAAATGTAAGAGATAAAATAAAATGCCAAGACAACCAAACCAAAGGCAACAAATCTCATAGAACTGAGGTAAAATTAAAATTGTACTATTAAGATCCATCTTTAAGTTTTTCTATTTTAGTGCACACACAAAATAAGGTACATGTACAATTACTAACTTATCTTAGGAGCTAAGAAAAATTGATAAGCATTCTATTTGGGGAAAAATGAAGTCTAGCATCTCATTCCTTCATTTTCTAATCCATAAATATTCTCATTTCTGAATATCTGAAACTTGATCTTCCAAAGTTTGAAGATGAAGCAGTAATGAGAAATCTCATAGATTTAAATTAGATAAAGGGGTGCCTGGGTGGCTCGGTCAGTTAAGTGGTTAAGCGTCTGACTCTTGATCTCAGCTCAGGTTTTGATCTCAGGGTTACGAGTTCAAGCCCCACACTTAGATACAAATTAGATACAAAATCAGTGGAAAGAAGAGATGCATTTTCTTCCCTACCCAATAGGTACTCTGGCTTGCCCAATTTCAAATCAAGAACTTTCAGGATTATTTTTCCTTAGACACTAATTACCCAGAGTGCTGTCACTGGAGAATTTTTTCAAAGTATTAAAATAATGCCAACTCAGCAAAAAACCCAATTTAGACGTAAGAATGTCTGGTACCACTGTCTCCCTTGCTAGACTATAAGCTAGTATTTTTGTGTTCCCATAGTGATTAACACAAAGCATGTGACCTTTTTATGAATCGAGGAATAAATAAGGAAAATAACCCATCAAAACTATCTAGACTAAGTTACCACCAAGTAACATCATTAAGGAAAGAGATCAAATCATGCTTTGGTGGCTTCTTTTGGTAACAGGTCACTTGGATTTTGGGAGGCAGTGCTGGGAATGAGCCCATTTCACTTACGTGTTGTTGCCACAGTAGTTGGCTGTGCCCCAGACAAATGGGGTGCTGGTCTGTTCCCACAGATCTGCCAAAGAAAGAACACAGTTTGTGACACTCCTAGGTAAAACACCAGTTTATGCTAGTTGAATCTGTAAGGTGGGAAATAATACACCTAAGTTTAGAGAAATTTAAAGATTGATCAAGTACCCTGCTGAAGTGACACAGTAGCAGGAATTTAATTGAAGGATATAAACACAAGCAACCTAAATAATAATAAACGTGCCCAGTAACAACCAAACACAGATGGTACAACACAATTTATGGAAAAAAACAGATGTAAAGAAGTGCTTTTTCCAGTCAAGAGGGATAGGCTGTTCCACGTGTCTGCACAGTGATACGAATGTGCTTGTTTTGAGGCCCAATAACAATAATAAGGCGTTCCGAACATGGTATGTTCCTAAAAAAGGAAAATCTTCCTTCTGTCTAAAGCAAATGACTTGCGATTTAGACATTGTGAAGAAAAAGATGTAGAGACACTTCACCTTTATCCCAGTCCTCATCGCAAGGAGGGCACTGCCATGTGCTCTCAGCCAGAGTCTCTTGTCCAAGGTTCCTGGTTTGGTTGACTGCAAGATAACAAAGATTCTGATGTAAAAAGGGGACATCGTCAGGTTATTATGTTTAAAGGGGTTAAGTGGCTTAAAAGGTTTCAGGGTAGCCTAATAGGTCTTTGTTTCTGAAAAAGAGATGCTACGAAAGCTAAGCAGAGGTCTTATCCCCTTGCAGAAGAAAAAGAAGCTGAAACAAAGATTGTTTGTCTTTGTTTATGACAATAAAAGGATTTTTATTTTTCGATTAATTACTGGTAAGATGGATCAGGTTGTTCAAAAGAGAAAGCAGTCTGATAAACACAGCCTGACAACCTTTTATTGATGAGATAAAATACTCAAGGGCAGAAAGGTACTATTCTTCTGAAATGATGAAAGCCAAAAATCAAGAAATTAAGGTGACAACGGAGCATAATACAAATCTGAAGGGGCTAACCTCTAGGACTGAAACCTTTTAGCTAGTCTTACCAACATCCTGCTCAATACAACTTTTATCGTCACAGCTTGAGATATGATGACTGATTTCAGCCCGAGGAACCTGGTGGCGAGCATTGAAGGGACAAGTAGCCAATTTGTTTGCGACATCAGGATGATTCTGTGGAACAAAAATTAAGAGGTCTATCAATTCTTTGATTCTCTTCAGGTTCAAAGGGAGTGGCTTAGCCTTATTCTATAAATGACTCCCCTAAAATCTCTCAATAAACTTGTGGCTTAACTATGGTAGGTAAACTCATGGTAGAAAATTAAGAGGGAATGAATTATTTCTCCTCACACAGACTGTACAGACGACCTCAAACTCATCAAAATGTAAGCTTCTTTCTTATGCTCATAGAGACGGACAACACAGATACTGGGTTTACAGTGGCTTATAGGGGAGTAAACAGTGAATTTAGGATTGGGTATTTGAACCATATTTCCCAGGGTCCCAAGACTGGCAGCACAGCCTGTCATGGTGGAGCTCTCTGGATGTCTCCGAAGGGTGATATTCAGGGAACAGTAACACGAAAACATACTCTTAGTCTGCACTGCGGTAGCGCCCCTGCTACTGCCATGCAGTAGTGCTGGAAAACAGCGGTGGGGAGGGAGCCGCAGAAGAACCCGACCAGTGAGTTTTCAGATTAACACAGGAATGCTTATTTCAAGTAAGGATGCCTGAAATGAGGCTGTGAACAATTGGGCCTTTATTTCAGCTATTTCACTAAGGAAAAGCCCAAATGTGAGCGTCTACTCTGCTGATCAAGTTCTCTGTTTTAAAACAAAACAAAAAAAAACAAAGGGTTTATTGTATATCAAATCCTATAGTAAGCTACCAGGAATTAAGAAGCTGATTTATTAGAAGCAAAACATTTATCACAAATAATATTCAAAAAAGTAAAAATAATGTGAAGTGGAAGGATGCTAAGAAAAAATAGAGGATGAAGAAAATTATAAGGACAGTTATCTTCATGATTTTCGTAAGGGATACTGAGCATTCCAATGCAAAGATTTTTGTGGTCAAAGATTAAGAGCATTAGAAGAGGGGAATTAAAGGGGTGCCTGGGTGGCTCAGTTGGTTAAACGTCTGACTCTTGATTTCAGCTCAGGTCATGATCTCAGGGTCGTGAGATGGAGCCCTGGGTTGGGCTCTGACCTGGGCATGGAGACTGCTTAAGATTATCTCTCTCCCTCTGCCCCACCCTCCTCCCTGAATGCACGGGCTTTCTCACTCTCTTTAAAAAAAAAAAAAAAAAAAGGAGTTAAAGACAATGTGTCTTTTTTTGTTGTTGTTTTTTTAAGATTTTATTTATTTATTTGAGAGAGAGAGAATGAGAGACAGAGAGCATGAGAGGGAGGAGGGTCAGAGGGAGAAGCAGACTCCCCGCCGAGCAGGGAGCCCGATGCGGAACTCGATCCTGGGACTCCAGAATCATGACCTGAGCCGAAGGCAGTCGCCCAACCAACTGAGCCACCCAGGTGCCCCAAGACAATGTGTCTTTTTATTGCTTAGTTTCCTTTCCCAACCTTTATCCTTAGGGACATGTTTGCAATCCTAGGGAAGCAAGTCGTGGTGGTATCTGCTGGTCCACATTATCCAGGTTCAACTTTAAGGGATCTTTGCTCTAGAGATTTAAAAGAGCTGCAGAAATGATCAACAAAGGCATGATAATCATGTCATGAGGACTGCAAGAGAAACACCCTTTAAAGGATGTTAATGCATACATGAATTGTATGCAGTTTGGATTAAATACCAAAAATGCTGTCCAAGCATAAATCCTGCAGACCTTTGGCCTTTGTTTTTTTTTAAATTTTTTTTAATATTAGAGTATCTTTTTTTTTTTTTAAAGATTTTATTTATTTGACAGAGAGAGACACAGCGAGAGAGGGAACACAAGCAGGGGGAGTGGGAGAGGGAGAAGCAGGCTTCCCGCTGAGCAGGGAGCCCGATGCGATGCGGGGCTCGATCCCAGGACCCTGAGATCATGACCTGAGCCGAAGGCAGACGCTTAACGACTGAGCCACCCAGGAGCCCCGACCTTTGGCCTTTGTATCCGACATCTGTATTCTAACAATCCTTTCCAAGTGCCTCAATTAGTGTGCCAGCATTAAAGTAGTTTATATCTAAGACTACAAAAGAGTGACCAGAGAAAAAAAACTCAAACTCTGATTAGTTGTCCCCCACCAAAAGATGCTTCAACCGAAGACTGAAACTTGGAGAAACCGTTATTTTTAGGAATAATCTTTTCTTAGGCTAACCTCTAGCTGTTCAACTTCTCTAAAATTTCCAAACAAAAAGAAATCAGAATTAAGTGTATTATGGCACTCAATCCTTATCAGGACAATGAACACATCAAATTCACAAGGCAAGAGGGATTTCTCATTGCTAGCAAAAATTAGTTTTTCCTCTGTTTTATGAAGTGTGAGAAGAGTATATAGAGGGCGCTTTGTCACTAGTTAGGGAGAAAAAAAAAACAAAAACAAGAAAAAGCTATGTACTCAAGAAATAAACTCCTTTCTGTAAATGTTGGTATTTAACACAAAAGCAGATTACTAAAACAAGTCCGGCATTAAATTAAAACATTTTTGCTAAAATTATATGATATTCACAAAATTTGGCTTTTTAAAAGAACTCAAGAGGTCATTACAAGGCAAATTATGAAAATAATGCCTTACCTTTCTGCACTTGATAAGATGATAAGGAAACCTGCAGGCCCTGATCTGGTGGTTTTTATCATAGGGGCATTGTAATAGCTTTTCAGGGTCCAGGGAATCGACTGAAAGAGAGAAGAGTAGGATAAACATAAAGCTTAAGCTTTAAACCTTTGTAAAACTACAGTATTCCAGGCACACTGGATTTTTAAACAGAATCTATAAGAATAGAACAGGACAGTCTAACAACAACTTGGAATTAAAAAAAAAAAAAAGGGTGACTAAACATTTAAACACGAAAATGTAACTCCGGGAAGATAAAACTGTATTACCACCAAATCTTTGTAAGTACAGCAAAACAAGCTGTCATGGGATAGGATCTTAGTTCATATCTGGTTGTACATAAATTTGTTTTATACTAAGGGCAACCAACAATGAAAACAACAATAAAGTTAAATGAAATGATACCCTTTTTTCCCTTCTAGACGTGCTAATTCAGGGTCATTCTTATATCTAGCTAGCCTAACCAAAGCCTCTTAACCAGTATGCTAAAGTTAGAATGGATGGTGTGCCAATATACCAGTGCGGGGTACCTCTGCACATGCTCCCCCACCCCCTACCAGTCACTTCTAGGGCAAGTTGAGGGCAGTTACTCCCCTCTGCCAGCATTCTTGCCTATTGACTAGTATGTTATGGCATGAAAAAAGTTCATAAGGACTGCTCTAGATCAGTTATAAGCTCTATGGAAGCTTGATAGGTGATTTCTTTTTCATCTGTCTGCTTGGATTTACTACTATAAGTAGTTCCTAATCTTGGTTACTCTAGATACCTCTCAAAAGAAACCAATACCTTTATCAGATAGGTGGTTTTACTTTTCATAGTTTGGCACACAGATGAGAAAAAAATCAGAGAATTCTTTAATCTAGTGATTATCAAATTGGGCAGATAAAAAAAATAATCTGCAAAAACAGAACGTCCTAAATTTAAGACAACTGCAGACATATGGAGCTGCTCTGTGAAAGAAAGCCCCTAACCTAGACCATGCTATTTAAAACTTCTCTTAGAAGACTATATTTTCAGGCACCTGGGTGGCTCAGTTGGTTAAGCGACTGCCTTCGGCTCAGGTCATGATCCCGGAGTCCCGGGATAGAGTCCCACATCGGGCTCCCCCCGCTCTGTGGGGAGCCTGCTTCTCCCCTTCCCTCTGTCTGCCACTCCCCCTGCTTGTGCTGTCAAATTAAAAAAAAAAAAAAAAAAAAAAGACTATACTTTCAGGAATCATCTCTACATAGTTACTTAAGTTTCTTTAAATGTGTAAAGCTACCCATAGGCTTTACAAATTTTAGCAAGCTTGATTAATGAAGGGAAATTAAAAGGGTTAAGCACATTCTGAGTGTATTATGAGGACAAGAGGCAACCTAATAAAATGCTGTTACCATCATTGAAGGTAATGATAAAAGTGGAATAAGATAAACAATTCACATTTGATAAGGAGCTTATAAACCAGGAGACTGCTATGAAAATCAGAAGCCAGTGGGGAATTGAAACAGACAGTTTCATTGGAAGAGTGGTAAACATGCAAAAAATTGCTAACCATGATCGTGATGCAAATGAGCCAGAAAGGTGACTTGAAGGACAGAATGAATAGGAAGGGAAAGTCTTAGAGGACAGGAAAGTTTATTGGACCAGGCTCATCCTGACCAGCAATCTTTTCATATTTCTGAAGCTTCAGGACACCCAGGGAGAGTTTACAGATAAAATTCTTATTAGTTTCCCTTCATTTAATCCATTCCATCATGAGCAAATGTTAGGTCATGTCAGCAGCTGACAGACTAGACATACCTTATGATTCATACACATTATACTGCCTATACAGTGACATATATCAGAGTTGATAATGACGACTTCCTATCACAATGGTTTTACTTCCTGGCCTCTGGTAACTTAGGTTAGCTCTAAACTGGTTTTCTAGATTTAAAAAATTTTATTTTACTTTTAATTAAAAAAATTTTAATGGTGATAAAAATATGTAACATAAAATTTACCACCTTAACCAATTTTAAGTGTATAATTAGGTAGTGTTAAGTATATTCACACTGTTATGCAACCAGTTTCCAGAATTTTTCATCTTGCAAAACTGAAACTCGATACCCATTAAGCAATAATTCCCTATTCTCTCCTCTTCCCAATCCCTGGCAACCACTAATTCTACTTCTTGTTTCTATGAGTCTATTCCAGATACTTCATATAAGTAAAATCATAGTGTATGTCTTTTTTTGACTGACTTATTTCATTTGGCATAATGTTCTCAAGGTTCATCCATATTGTAGCATGTGACAGGATTTCCTGTACCTATTTTGCTAATTTTTTAAAGTTTTTATTTATATTTTTTAGTAATCTCTACCCCCAATGTGGGGCTTGAGCTCATGACCCTGAGATCAAGAGTTGTATGCTCTTCCAACTGAGCCAGCCAAGTGCCCCACTTGTTTTTTCTTTTTTTTAACTTAATATATCCTGGAGCTCCTTCTATGTCAGGATATAAAAAGAATATAAAACAAACAAACAAACAAAAAACCCAAAACCAAACCAAACCCAAACAGGAATATTTCAGTGCTGCATACGGATTTGCCATAGATTCTTTTTTTTTTTTAATGATTTTATTTATTCATTTGAAAGGGAGAGAGACAGAGAGAGCACAAGCAGGGGGGAGAGGCAGAGGCAGAGAAACAGGCTCCCTGCTGAGCCGGGGGCCTGACGCGGGGCCGATCCCAGGACCCGGAGATCATGAACCGAGCCGAAGGCAGACGCTCAACCATCTGAGCCACCCAGGTGCCCCATAGATTTTTTTTTTTTTTAAGATTTAAAAAAAAATTTATTCATTTGAGACACAGAGATACAGAGAGAGAGAGCATGAGCAGGGGGAGAAGCAGGGAGCCCGACGTGGGGCTCGATCCCAGGGGGGATCATGACCTGAGCTGAAGGCAGACGCTTAACCATCTGAGCCACCGAGACACCCCTGCCATAGATTCTTAATCATTTCTCTTACTGATGGACATTCAGGTCATTTCCAGTTTTTTATTATTATATAAAATGCTGTGACTAACAATCTGGTATATACTTCTTTGTGTACGAGGAGTATTTCACTTGGGCAGATACCTAAGAGTGCTGCATTGAAGTATATGTGCATTTAAAGTAACAAATACTTTATACTTGTAATAAATACTTGTAATAAATACTATCAAACTGCTCATCAAAAATTCTATCTGGCTTTTTGGCAATATAACTTAATTTGGAAAACAGAGTAGGCCCTGTGGACAAGCTCTCTCCAAAAGCATAGACTCAGATGTTTTTTTTTTAAACTATTTTTAAAAAATTATTATGTTATGTTAATCACCATACATTACATCATTAGTTTTTGATGTAGTGTTCTATGATTCATTGTTTGCATACAACACCCAGTGCTCCATGCAGTACGTGCCCTCTTTAATACCCATCACCGGGCTAACCCATCCCCCACCCCCCTCCCCTCTAGAACCCTCAGCTTGTTTCTCAGAGTCCATAGTCTCTCATGGTTCGTCTCCCTCTCCGATTTCCCTCCCTTCATTCTTCCCTTCCTGCTATCTTTTTTTTTTTTTTAACATATAATGTATTATTTGTTTCAGAGATACAGGTCTGTGATTCAACAGTCTTAGACAATTCACAGCGCTCACCATAGCACATACCCTCCCCCATGTCTATCACCCAGTCACCCCATCCATCCCACCCCCCACCACTCCAGCAAACCTCAGTTTGTTTCCTGAGATTAAGAATTCCTCACATCAGTGAGGTCATATGATACATGTCTTTCTCTGATTGACTTATTTTGCTTAGCATAATACCCAGATGTTTCTCACTCCTGGGTAGGGCCTGAAACCCACGGTGAGAAATGGAGGAAACTTCATAGAAATAGGGAACTAGACTTGACAAAAGTATCATCAGTTAAGAGGTACAGCCCCAAACAGAAGCTGGAGATCTTTAGATCAGATTAAGGTTATAGTTTAAGGTCAATTTGGGAAGAAGGTCAAGTATATCCTAAGGCAGTGTTAAGTTACTTGGGGTCTGTGCTAAAATGCAGATTCTGATTCAATAGGTCTGGGATGGGGCCCAGAGATTGTGCATTTCTAACAACTCCCAGGTGATATTTTTCTAAGAAAAAAATTATGGCTGAAAAAAGTAAAGAATGAGAGACATAAAGGGGAGCTGTTGTTTTCTAATTTAATAGAGAGTAGTAAGCTTCCAAGAATAAATATAAATCTACCTATCTCACATGGAATTCCAGGTTTACATTAAAATATCTTTTTAAAAAATATTTTATTTATTTATTTGAGAGAGAGAGAGAGAGAGAGCACACAAGAGGGGCAGACAGAGAGGGAGAAGCAGGCTCCCCACCAAGCAGAGAGCCCAACGTGGGGCTCAATCCCAGGGGATCCTTGGGGAGCATGACCTGAGCTGAAGGCAGACACCAAACCAACTGAGCCACCCAGGCACTCCTACATTAAAATATCTTGAAAAAAATTAAGGAGGTAGGGGAGAGAACCCTAAGGAAGACCAAGGAGAATCAGTCTTCTAGATCAATGATTCTCAAAGTGTGGTCCTCAGATCAGCAGCCTCAACTGAGAACATATTAGAATTGCAAATTCTTGGGTCCCAGATCTTCTGAATCAGAAAGTCTGGGGGTAAACAACAATGACAAAACACAAAAAAAAACCCAAAACCAAACAAACAAAAAGAAATTCTGGGGTAAGTCCAGCAACCTGAGTTTTAACGAGCTCCGTGGGTGATCTTGCTGCATGCTCAAGTTTGAGAACCTCTGATATAGATATTTAATGAAGACTATTTCCATGTAGTTTCTATATATCGATGATTAAGATTCTTTTTTTTTTTTAAAGATTTTATTTATTTATTTGACACACAGAGAGAGAGAACAGGCTAGGAGAAGTGGCAGGCAGAGGGAAAGGGAGAAGCAGACTCCCCGTTGAGCAGGGAGCCCGACGCGGGGCTCAATCCCAGGACCCTGGGATCATGACCTGAGCTGAAGGCAGTCGCTTAACCGACTGAGCCACCCAGGCGCCCCTCGATGATTAAGATTCTACTGGACCCTTCCTTGAAGGTAGAATGGGACTAAAAAATATCCTTTAGTTGGAACTTATTAACTCCAAAGAGACTCTGAACAATACAGCAAGTAAGACACAGTGTAGGCCCTGTTGACAAGTTTCATCCACTCATTGATGCAGATGTTCCTTAAACTTGGTCAGGGCTTAGAAACCATAGTGCCTTATGGTATCAAGTGTGGCATTACATATGAACAACATATGACTCTGTCTCTAACTATGTAACCTTGGGCAAATCGTTAATCTAGGTTCTATTTTCTCCCATGTAAAATCCAAACGTTAAATGAAATGATTTTTGGGGTCTCTTTTGTTTCTACATTTGTATGATTCTAGATGCTAGCTCCCTTCTGACTTCTTGGGCCATCTAAGGTTCCTGGATCACTTGAGAAATAAGAATTCTTCCTAGGATTTCTTTAACCCCAAGAACTCAATGTGTATCAGCATTATTATGAATATCATATTGTCTCTCAAAATAGGAAACAGAGGTTACTATCCCCTTGTCCTTAATAGGAGAAACTGAAGCCCTGCAAAATTATGTTTCATTTAATAAAAATATAGTTTAACACAGATGTCCCAACTGTAGCCTTTCCAAAGCTTGATAATTTCAAGTGTCTTATTTCAAATTTGGGAACTTCTCTACTACCACACAGACATCCTCAGCAGTTGAGGGAGAAATGTGAATCTTTCCCAAAACACTAAAAGTCTTGTCAGACATAAAACTATATGTAAAGAATTTAACTTATTCTCTAAAAGCAATAAGAAATACATACTGTAAGTTTCTTCCATGCTGGAAATGAAGAAGCTGAATCCAAGCGCTGAGGGGGAAAAAAAAAAAGCAGTGGTTCAGTAAACAGGACTACTAATTTAAAGTGTATTCAGGTGATAAGATAGTCTACTTTAAGTGCCATTTCAACAACCTGTCACTGTTTACCATCCATTAGGGTTCGATGCTATTTAACATTAAAGGGGGCAAGTCAAGACCACAAGAGAATTACTATTTAAACTTTAGGATAAACGTAAGAATAGGGTACTATTTTATTTATTTATTTTTTTAAAGATTTTATTTATTTATTTGACAGAGAGAGACACAGCGAGAGAGGGAACACAAGCAGGGGGAGTGGGAGAGGGAGAAGCAGGCCCCCCGCTGAGCAGGGAGCCCGATGCGGGGCTCGATCCCAGCACCCTGGGATCATGACCTGAGCCGAAGGCAGACGCCCAACGACTGAGCCACCCAGGCGCCCCTAGCTTACTATTTCTATGACTTTTCTAAACATGATCAGGAAGCGTCACACCTACTGCAGTGATGCTTCACCTCCCCTCTCCTCCACCAATCCCCTATACTAAAATGGATAGGCTTGGTTAAGTTTCTCTAGTTAGTACTCCTTCTAAGCATTGAGGGAAAACTTCTGAGTGTTAGGATTTAAGAAATATCCATTTTATGGATAACACAGTAATAAAAGAACAAGTCTGTAACAGAAATGTGGAAGATTAAGACAAGAAATGATTCTGTAGTTTGAATCCTCTTCTACCAAAGATCTCCCCCTATTTAGCACTGTGATTAAATAAACTAATCATTATGGGAAAAAACTAAATTTATATAAAACCATTCTCATAGGAAACTTCTGAAAATTAGCTAGATTTACAGCTGTTGCCTCTAGAGCAAGCTCTCCTTTGGCCCTTCATACAGTTCCACACCCCTTCCCCCCATTCTATGACATAAGCAGCCTTGGAATCTATGGTAGGAAATACAAGTGATCAGCTGGAACTCTAGTTTGGTAATTTGCTCCACAGCCCATTTGTTAATGACATTTACTGACGAAACTGTTGTAAAAAAATATTTTTCATATCTGGATTAAGAAATTCTGAACTTCCTTTTGACAAGTTTTACTTATACAGTTACTTCACACTTTTTTTTTTTATAAAAAATAAGACGTTTGGAAGTAAGAACCAAGTATTATGTTCCTTGATTTTAGGGTGTTTAGAGAAACAATCAGCGCCAGATTCAGCAACTTATGGAAAGCCACCCTAAACTCTGGGGGCAAAAAGACTAATTACAGTAGATTTAAAACACTGGAATCCATAGCTTCATCATTCAGCCGTGTCCACTGAAGTCTCCTCCGTACCAAACTGTTAACGGGCGATTCTTTACCTTTTCCCTAGTACTAGACCGTGGTGAAACGGACAAATTACGCGAAACAGTCAAGTTTGGGGGCTGGATGTAGGCTGAAGCAACTGGTTAAACTCTTAACAGAGCTGAGGTCTCAGTAAAACAGTCGTTTTTCTTTAAACAAAACAGAGTAGATTTAAGCGATGGGACTAAACAGGAGAAGGTGGGGAAGGTGGTTAACTTAAAACAATGTAGACAAAGGAGGTAGGGAGGCCCTCGAGGGGACACACGGTGGCTGGACTACGGGTAGCTACGGGTAGCCAAAAGAGCAGCACTGAGAACCCACAAGGCCCAAGGCTACGGGCAGGCGGAAAAGGAAAGATATTAGATGGTGAAAGTATCCCAGGAAACTCAAGGTGAGTTTTTTGCGGAGGCCCCAGGCCAGACGAGGACGCCTTTCCTACCTCGGTCGAGACACGTTCCCACAGTCGCTTTCTCCCCACACCCGCGCCCCAGCAACGCTCACTTCCGCCCCTGACGTTAGGGGGTGGGGCCTCCACTTCCTGTGACGCTGGTCTCGGCTCCGCAGGAGTGTGTCTTCCTTGCGCCCGGCCTCCCAGGCCTCCCCGGCCGCCGCGCGCGTTGGCTACTTCTCACTCTTCAGGCTCCCCGTCCTCGGGCCATTGTCGTCTTTCGGCCCATTCTCGTCGGGTCTCCAGAACGATAGTGGCCTTGGGGGGTGAAACTGTGGGTGGAACTCGCACTGCCTTCCCTGCGCTTTGTGGCGGCCATCTTAGGAAAGAGAATGAGTGTTTAGATATGGGCACTGGGCGGGGGAATGGGACTGGCTCGGGTGGGCTGCAGGCTGCAAGGAAGCCTTTGTGGAAGTTGTCTAGCCAGAAGTGTAGTTTGGATTCTGAGGGAACGGAAGAGGAAAATAGTAAAGGAGATAAGTCTGTAGAAGGGGCAAAACAAAACACCGAGGGGAATCTAGTTTTTGTTTAGCAAGCATTGTAGAATCTTAAAATTCAGACGTCAATTATAGTACGTAAGGATGCTTGGTAGGAAGGATGTCCTAGTTGGATTAAACGGAGTCTTAGAGTTGAGGTGAGAGCTCAGGGCTCAATAAAAAGAGTTGGAGACGTAAATAGGGCCAGAAAGTTGTAACTTGATAAATGGGAACCCAAATATAGATTGTGAGCCTCGTTCTGGAAACTGTCACACACACACTATGTGCAAGCAGTAGTTCTTGTCCCTGAGGTGCTTAGAAAAATAGGCCTAAAGTGGATGAAAGGTAAAATGGCAGTCTAACATGCCAAAAATATGGTCATGACTGGAAATTTACATTAGGAAGAAATCACTGGAGCCCAATGTGACCTGGGAAGGATTTATGGAAAAAAGGGACTGTGGCTTTTGAAGGTTAGACAGAAAAAAAGGAAGGTGTTGATACTACAGGTGGATCTGGTGATACTACTTTCAAAACCAAGAAATAAAAATATGCTATGACAAAAATTTTTGTACTGTCCAGGTGTATGGGGCAGTATGGGAGATTAGTCTGAGTGCTCAATTATTGGGACTTTTGGAACATTTCAGTGGTTTATAGATCCTAAATGACTTAGGAGAACTTATCCAGATAGCAAGAATTGAATGTGACTTTAGATCATGGAGATGGGACATTTTATTTTTATGAGACTACTTAGTAAACATAGATTGTTACCTGATTTTTTTTTTTAAAGATTTTATTTATTTGAGAGAGTGCATATGCAAGAGCATGGGGGGGGAAGGGGCAGAGGTAGAGGAGAAGCAGACTCCACTGAGCAGGGAGCTAGCCTTGCTGTGGGGCTCTGCTGGGTTCCAAGATCGTGGGATCATGACCTGAGCCAAAGACAGACGCATAACAGACTGAGGCACCCTTACCCAGTTTTTGTTTTGTTTTGTTTTTTAAAGATTATCAGCCCTTGGGCTGAGGAGAGTGTGATAGTCTTTGGCTCATATTAAGACCCTGAAAAGGAATGTGTTGTTAGATGCCCCACCCAAGCCTTTCTTGTAGGCTAGTGGTTTTTTTTTTTTTTTTTTAAAGATTTTATTTATTTATTTGAGAGAGAGAATGAGAGACAGTATGAGAGGGAGGAGGGTCAGAGGGAGAAGCAGACTCCCCGCTGAGCAGGGAGCCCGATGCGGGACTCGATTCCCGGGACTCCAGGATCATGACCTGAGCCGAAGGCAGTCGCTTAACCAACTGAGCCACCCAGGCGCCCTAGGCTAGTGGTTTTTAATCTTGTCTGTACATTAGAATCATCTGGGGAGCTTTTAAGACATACTATGCCAAGTTCTTTCCAGACCAATTAATCAGAAAGGGCTGGGCGTGGTTATTTTTAAAAAGCTACCCAGATGATTCTAATATGCAGTCGGGGCTGAGAACCACTGACCTAGGCACTGTTTTGAATTTAGGAAATCTATTCTTTCACCTGAGTGGCCTGGATAATTCCTATGAAGGAGGAGCAAGCTGTTAAAGTGCTTCTTGAAAGATAATAGCTAAGAATGAAAGCTTCATTGCAAGCTTAGCACAAAACATTTTAGAGAAAGCTGCTGTTTTGGTAAATCAGTTTCAGATCGTTAGGAATATCTTAAAGTAACCTTTCTGAAATTCTAAACCTCTGAATTTATCACATTCATGCAGATCGGTGCGGCCAATGTGATTTGAAGTGAAATGTGATTTTTCAGGCTTTAAATTGCAGTAAGCTGGTGAAATTGTTGACAGTTACTGTGACCCATAAGTACTTTTCAGATACCTGCAGACAAATTTCTGAGGAAGAGCTAGGGCTTGAGAGGATGGAGGGGGTGGGTACAAAACCAGAACCCAAGTCAGGCTTCACTGCATTCAGTAATGCCTTGTCAGGGTGACAGGATCCTCAGCTGAGAAGGCTGTTCCATTTAGCACGAGTGAACAAGCCCACCAACTTTTATTTTTTAAAGAGTTTATTTATTTATTTGAGAGAGCATGAGCAGAGGGACGGTCAGAGGGAGAGGGATCAGCAGACTCAGGGAGCCTGACACAGGGCCCCATCCCAGGGTCCTGGGATCATGACATGAGCCAAAGGCAGATGCTTAACTGACTGAGCCACCCAGGCACCCCATGTCCACCAACTTTTAAATAAATAAACAAAACCCCCAAACTGTCTTACAGTGGAGGTTTTAAAATAAAAATGCGCCACACATCTTTTCTTTCTATTCTTAAATGCTTTGTTCATTCATCTCCAACCCAGGAAGTTCCTGGTTTATCT
This sequence comes from Neomonachus schauinslandi, assembly GCF_002201575.2. Classification (NCBI taxonomy): domain Eukaryota; kingdom Metazoa; phylum Chordata; class Mammalia; order Carnivora; family Phocidae; genus Neomonachus; species Neomonachus schauinslandi. The sequence continues at coordinate 59,377,906 of NC_058407.1, read as the reverse complement.
AAGATCCCTGCTGAGCTTTCTTTCAGCCTGGCTTTTCAGCCAGGTTGAATATATTTGAAAAGGGGAAAAACAATGAGAGACCAAGGCATTTATAAAGAGTCAGTCTAGGAGCTAGCCAGGATTAATACCCTAAACTGAATCTGATCCTTGCTGGTTCTATCTGAAGATATGCTAGCATTTATCCCTAAATTATAGATTATATTTTTGAATTAATAATTGTAAGTTAAAAACAGAGACTCTGGACTAATGAGTAAAAAGACCAGTGCCCAAGGGATTAAAAAAAATCTTCAAAAAAAAAAAAGATTTCTTTGAGAGAGAGAGTGTGGGGAGGGGCAGAGGGAGAGAATCTTCAAGCAGAGTCCCTGCTGACCCACGAAATCATGACCTGAGCCAAAACCAAGAGTCGGGACTTTAACCAATTAGGCCCCCAGGTGTCCCCAGCCCCACCCCCCCGGCCCAGATCTTTGTTAGAAAATGAGTTTTCCCAGCTTTTAGGATAGAAGGAATTCCAGTAGTCCTTGAGATTCCTTAGGGATTTTCAGTGTTTTAGATAGCCAATAAAACTTAAGCTTAGCTCACCAGAAGACTAAAATATTAAATTTCTTTATTTCTGGCTTGAATGTTATCAACAAAGTTCTGATTCTCTCATCTAATTATAAATTCTGATCGGTAGTTAAGTGCATAATTAAAAATAGGAAAATTGGGGGCACCTGGGTGGCTCAGTCGTTAAGCGTCTGCCGTCGGCTCAGGTCATGATCCCAGGGTCCTGGGTTTGAGCCCCACATCGGGCTCCCTGCTCAGCGGGAAGCCTGCTTCTCCCTTTCCCACTCCCCCTGCTTGTGTTACCTCTCTCGCTGTGTCTCTGTCAAATAAATAAAATCTAAAGGAAAAAAAGGAAAATTATTCAATAAACACAGTTGTAAAATATTTCAAAATGAAAGATCTAGGGCATCATAATGGGTAGCGTTACTGATGAAAATAGATTGGGAAGTATTGCTTTAGAGGAGGGTGAAAAGTTGATACTGGTTACAATTTTTCAGGCAAAGCAGCAGGGAGAGGTGCTGCCTTCAGGGAGCCAAAGAAAATAAATTTATGTTTAAAAAAGAGTCCCTATTGGGAGTTTGGAATGAATAGCCAACATTTAGCTCTAGAAACACAAGATAATACAGGATGAATGAAAAAACTAAGTGATTTTTAAAAATTTATACTTTAAAAAAGATTAAAAATTTATACTTAAAATTATTTCTGTCTCTTAATATGTACATGTTATGTACCTGTGTAATCCAAGTCACCTGTTACAGTTACCAGTGGGCTTGAGAAATCTGTTCTCTGTGTTTTTCCTTAACTTCTAGCTAGTTCCTTTTCCCAGGAGTCAAAAACAAATAGCCCCTCACTCTCTGGTGCTGGTATCTAAAATGTAAATTGTTAAGTCAAAGTTTTCAAATCATTGTTAGTATCACATTGGCAAGGCTTTATGAACAAATAGGTGAGGAAATGGAACTTCTTGAAAGAAGGTTGTTGAAAAGATGGTACAATGGCAGAATTATACTAAAGAAATTATACCTATTAAAAATTATGCAAAGGACTAGTCTTGCAGAGAACACTTCTAAAATTATAAAACTGCCATTCTTAAAAAATGTCAAGGGGTGCCTGTGTGGCTCAGTTGGTTAGGCCTCTGACTTTTTTTTTTTTTTTTAAGATTTTATTTATTAGGGCACCTGGGTGGCTCAGTCGTTCGGCTCAGGTCATGATCCCAGGGTCCTGGGATTGAGCCTCGCATCGGGTGCTGCTCGGCAGGAAGCCTGCCTCTCCCTCTCCCACTCCCCCTGCTTGTGTTCCCTCTCTTGCCGTGTCTCTCTCTGCCAAATAAATATTTATTTGGCAGAGAGAGAGCAGGAGAGGGGCAGAGGGAGAGAGGGAGAAACAGGCCCCCGGCTGAGCACGGAGCCCGATGCAGGGCCCAATCCCAGGACCCTGGGATCATGACCTGAGTCCAAGGCAGTCGCTTAACCAACTGAGCCACCCAGGGGCCCCAGGCCTCTGATTCTTGATCTCAGCTCAGGTCTTGATCTCAGGGTCATGAATTCAAGCCCGCTTTGGGCTCCACACTGGGCATGGAGCCTACTTAAAAAAGAGAAAACAACAACAACAACAACAGCAACAAAACAAAAACAGGGGGGCGGAGCAAGATGGCGGAGGAGTAGGAGACCTGGATTTTGTCTCCTCTCAGGAATTCAGCTGGATAGGGATCAAACCATTCTGAACACCTACGAATTCAACAGGAGATCGAAGAAAAGAAGAGCTATAACTCTCTGAACAGAAAAGTGACCACTTTCTGGAAGGTAGGACGTGCGGAGAAGTGAATCCGAGGCGATATTTGGGAGGATAGACGGCGGGGGAGGGGCCTCCATCAGCCGCTTCTGGCAAGTGATAGAGCCGCGGAGCACAAAATCAGAACTTTTAGAAGTCTGCTCCGCTGTGGGACGTCACTCCAGTGGCTAAGCGGGGGGTGGAGCCCTTGCGGGACAGTGTGGTCTCAGGACCCTCGGGGTCACAGAAAGACCGGGGGTGCCTGAGTGCAGCAGAGCTCCCAGGTATTGGAGCAGGGAAGCCAGCTGCAGAGACGGAGCCCAGGAGCGGGCTCTCAGCTCAGGGTTGCCCTAAACCGTGATCCGCGGCACAGTCGGGCCACTGCTCCTCCAGCAGGGACCCAACAAGCGGCAGATCCGGGGAGACTCCCCTTCCTCCCCCGGGAGGAGCGGTGCGGGAGTGCCGCAGGGATCTGCTGGGTTTGGAGACTCCACACGGGGTCGGGTGCCAGAGATAGAAACGCTCGGTCACAGGCCGGGTGAGCATGGAGTGCGGCCGGAGGCGGGAGATGGGAGTGATTGACTGCTTTTCTCTGGGGGCTTACTGAGGAGCGGGGCCCCAAGTTCTCGGCTCCTCCGGGGCGGAGATTGGGAGGCCGCCATTTTCACTCTGCGCCTCCAAAGCTGTACAGAAAGCTTGCAGGGAACAAAAGCTCTGGAGAGCAAACCCGAACAGATTACTTAGCCCGGATGGGCAAGGGCGGGGCAATTCCGCCTCTGGCAAAGACATTTAGAAACCACGGCAATAGGCCCCTCCCCCAGAAGATCAGCGAGAACAGCCAGCCAAGACCAAGTTTACCGATCAGTAAGAACGACAGAACTCCAGCGCTAGGGGAATAATGCACATAGAATTCATGGCTTTTTTACGCTGATTCTTTAGTCTTTCAAAGTTAATTTTTTTTAAAAATTTTTCTTTTTCCCTTTTTCAACCAACATCTTATCAATCCCTTTTTTAAAAAAACATTTTTATTTTTCATTTTTAGAGTCATATTCTATCCCTTCATAGTAGTTACCTGTATTTTTGGCATATATATATAAGTTGTTCTCTCTTTAAAATTTTGAGATAGTTTCTTCTAACAGATCAAAATATACCCTAAATCTCTAGTGTATGGTTTTTTTCTACTCCCCTGCCTGATCACATTCTCTGCCTTTTTTTTCTTTTTTTTTTTAAATCCTCTTCTTTCTTTTTTCAAACAACTTCTTATCAACTCCTTTTATAAAATTTTTTATAATTCCCATCTTTACAGTCATATTCCATCCCTTCATCATATCAACCCTTATTTTTGTACATATATAAGTTTTTCTTTCTTTAAAATTTTGGGAGGCACTTTCTTCTAACAGACCAAAATACACCCAAAATCTAGTGTGTGGCACTGATCTATATACAAGCCTGATCATATTTGATCACATTCTGTTTTTTTTTTTTTTTGGTTTTGTTCTGTTTTTGTTTATTTTTATCTTTATCTTTTTCTTTTCTTTTTCTTTTTCTTTTTTCTCTCTTTCCCTTTCTTTTCCCACTGCTTCAGGTCTTTTCTGATTTGTTTAGAGTATATTCTATGGGAACGTTGTTACCCTGTTAGCATTTTGTTCTCTCATTAATCTATTCTCCTCTGGACAAAATAACAAGATGGAAAAAATCACCTCAACAAAAAGAACAAGAGGTAGTACCGACTGACAGGGACCTACTCAATATGGACATTAGTACGATGTCAGATCTAGAGTTCAGAATCATCACTTTAAAGATACTAGCTGGGCTTGAAAAAAGCATGGAAGTTATTAGAGAAACCCTTTCTGGAGAAGTAAAAGAACTAAAGTCTAACCAAGTAGAAATCAAAAAGGCTATTAATGAGGTGCAATCAAATATCGAGGCGCTAACTGCTAGGATAAATGAGGCAGAAGAGAGAATCAGTGATATAGAAGACCAAATGATGGAAAATAAAGAAGCTGAGAAAAAGAGAGATAAACAACTCCTGGATCATGAGGGCAGAATTCGAGAGATAAGCGATACCATAAGACGAAACAACATTAGAATAATTGGGATCCCAGAAGAAGAAGAAAGAGAGAGAGGGGCAGGGGTGCCTGGGTGGCTCAGTTGTTAAGTGTCTGCCTTCAGCTGAGGTCATGATCCCAGGGTCCTGGGATCGAGCCCCGCATCGGGCTCCCTGCTCTGCGGGTAGCCTGCTTCTCCCTATCCCGTTCCCCCTGCTTGTGTTCCTGCTCTCGCTGTTTCTCTGTCAAATAAGTAAATTAAAAAAAATCTTTAAAAAAAAAAAAGAGAGAGGAGCAGAAGGTATAATGGAGCAAATTATAGCAGAGAACTTCCCTAATTTGGGGAAGGAAACAGGCATCAAAATCCAGGAAGCACAGAGAACCCCTCTCAAAATCAATAAAAATGGGTCAACACCCCGACATCTAATAGTAAAACTTACGAGTCTCAGAGACAAAGAGAAAATCCTGAAAGCAGCTCGGGAGAAGAGATATGTAACCTACAATGGTAGAAACATTAGATTGGCAACAGACCTATCCACAGAGACCTGGCAGGCCAGAAAGGACTGACAGGATATATTCAGAGCACTAAATGAGAAAAATATGCAGCCAAGAATACTATATCCAGCTAGGCTGTCATTGAAAATAGAAGGAGAGATAAAAAGCTTCCAGGACAAACAAAAACTAAAGGAATTTGCAAACACAAAACCAGCCCTACAAGAAATCTTAAAAGGGGTCCTCTAAGCAAAGAGAGACCCTAAAAGCAACATAGACCAGAAAGGAACACAGACAATATACAGTAACAGTCACCTTACAGGCAATACAATGGCACTAAATTCCTATCTTTTAATAATTACCCTGAATGTAAATGGGCTAAATGCCCCAATCAAAAGACACAGGCTATCAGATTGGGTTAAAAAACAAGACCCATCGATATGCTGTCTGCAAGAGACTCATTTTAGACCCAAAGACACCCCCAGATTGAAAGTAAGGGGGTGGAAAACCATTTACCATGCTAATGGACACCAAAAGAAAGCTGGGGTGGCAATCCTTATATCAGACAAATTAGATTTTAAACCAAAGACTGTAATAAGAGATGAGGAAGGACACTATATCCTACTTAAAGGGTCTATCCAACAAGAAGATCTAACAATTGTAAATATCTATGCCCCTAACATGGGAGCAGCCAATTATATAAGGCAATTAATAACAAAAGCAAAGAAACACATTTATAACAATACAGTGATAGTGGGGGACTTTAACACCCCCCTCCCTGAAATGGACAGATCGTCTAAGCAAAAGATCAACAAGGAAATAAAGACTTTAAATGACACATGGGACCAAATGGACTTCACAGACATATTCAGAACATTCCATCCCAAAGCAACGGAATACACATTCTTCTCTAGTCCCCATGGAACATTCTTCAGAATCGATCACATCCTAGGTCCTAAATCAGGTCTCAACCAGTACCAAAAGATTGGGATCATTCCCTGCCTATTTTCAGACCACAATGCTTTGAAACTAGAACTCAATCACAAGAGGAAAGTCGGAAAGAACTCAAATACATGGAAGCTAAAGAGCATCCTACTAAAGAATGAATGGGTCAACCAGGAAATTAAAGAAGAATTAAAAAAATTCATGGAAACCAATGAAAATGAAAACACAACTATTCAAAATCTTTGGGATGCAGCAAAGGCAGTCCTAAGAGGAAAGTATATAGCAATACAAGCCTTTCTCAAGAAACAAGAAAGGTCTCAAGTACACAACCTAACATTACACCTAAAGGAGCTGGAGAAAGAACAGCAAATAAAGCCTAAACCCAGCAGGAGAAGAGAAATAATAAAGATCAGAGCAGAAATCAATAAAATAGAAACTAAAAGAACAGTAGAACAGATCAATGAAACTAGGAGTTGGTTCTTTGAAAGAATTAACAAGATGGATAAACCCCTGGCCAGACTTACCAAAAAGAAAAGAGAAATGACCCAAATCAACAAAATCATGAATGAAAGAGGAGAGATCACAACCAACACCAAAGAAATACAAACAATTATAAGAACATATTATGAGCAACTCTATGCCAGCAAATTAGATAACCTGGAAGAAATGGATGCATTCCTAGAGATGTATCAACTACCAAAACTGAACCAGGAAGTAATAGAAAACCTGAACAGACCTATAACCACTAAGGAAATTGAAGCAGTCATCAAAAATCTCCCAAAAAACAAAAGCCCAGGGCCAGATGGCTTCCCAGGGGAATTCTACCAAACATTTCAAGAACAATTAATACCTATTCTTCTGAAACTGTTCCAAAAAATAGAAATGGAAGGAAAACTTCCAAACTCATTTTATGAGGCCACCATTACCTTAATCCCAAAACCAGACAAAGACCCCATCAAAAAGGAGAATTACAGACCAATATCCCTGATGAACATGGATGCAAACATTCTCACCAAAATACTAGCCAATAGGATCCAACAGTACATTAAAAGGATTATTCACCACGACCAAGTGGGATTTATCCCTGGGTTGCAAGGTTGGTTCAACATCCGCAAATCAATCAACGTGATACAACACATTAACAAAAGAAAGAACAAGAATCATATGATCCTCTCAATAGCTGCAGAAAAAGCATTTGACTAAGTACAGCATCCTTTCTTGATCAAAACTCTTCAGAGTATAGACATAGAGGGTACATACCTCAATATCATAAAAGCCATCTATGAAAAACCTACAGCGAATATCATTCTCAATGGGGAAAAACTGAGACCTTTCCCCCTAAGGTCAGGAACGCGGCAGGGACATCCACTATCACCACTGCTGTTCAACATAGTATTAGAAGTCCTAGCCACAGCAATTAGACAACAAAAAGAAATAAAAGGCATCCAAATCAGCAAAGAAGAAGTCAAACTCTCACTCTTTGCAGATGATATGACACTTTATGTGGAAAACCCAAAAGACTCCACCCCAAAAGTGCTAGAACTCATACAGGAATTCAGTAAAGTGGCAGGATATAAAATCAATGCACAGAAGTCAGTGGCATTCCTATACACCAACAACAAGACAGAAGAAAGAGGAATTAAGGAGTTGATCCCATTTACAATTGCACCCAAAACCATAAGATACCTAGGCATAAATCTAACCAAAGAGGCAAAGGATCTATACTCATAAAACTATAAAATACTCATGAAAGAAATTGAGGAAGACACAAAGAAATGGAAAAACGTTCCATGCTCATGGATTGGAAGAACAAATATTGTGAAGATGTCAATGCTCCCTAGAGCAATCTACACATTCAATGCAATCCCCATCAAAATACCATCTACTTTTTTCAAAGAAATGGAACAAATAATCCTAAAATTTGTATGGAACCAGAAAAGACCCCGCATAGCCAGAGGAATGTTGAAAAAGAAAAGCAAAGCTGGCGGCATCACAATTCCAGACTTCCAGCTCTATTACAAAGCTGTCATCATCAAGACAGTATGGTACTGGCACAAAAACAGACACATAGATCAATGGAACAGAATAGAGAGCCCAGAAATGGACCCTCAACTCTATGGTCAACTCATCTTTGACAAAGCAGGAAAGAATGTCCAATGGCAAAAAGATAGTCTCTTCAACAAATGGTGTTGGGAAAATTGGATAGCCACATGCAGAAGAATGAAACTGGACCATTTCCTTACACCACACACAAAAATAGATTCCAAATGGTTGAAAGACCTCAGTGTGAGACAGGAGTCCATCAAAATCCTAAAGGAGAACACAGGCAGCAACCTCTTCAACCTCAGCCGCAGCAACTTCTTCCTAGAAACATCGCCAAAGGCAAGGGAAGCAAGGGCAAAAATGAACTATTGGACTTCATCAAGATAAAAAGCTTTTGCAAAGCAAAGGAAACAGTCAACAAAACCAAAAGACAACTGACAGAATGGAAGAAGATATTTGCAAATGACATATCAGATAAAGGGCTAGTATCCAAAATCTATAAAGAACTTATCAAACTCAACACCCAAAGAACAAAGAATCCAATCAAGACATGGGCAGAAGACATGAACAGACATTTTTCCAAAGAAGACATCCAAATGGCCAACAGACACATGAAAAAGTGCTCAGTATTGCTCGGCATCAGGGAAATCCAAATCAAAACCTCAATGAGATACCACCTCACACCAGTCAGAATGGCTAAAATTAACAAGTCAGGAAATGACAGATGTTGGCAGGGATGCGGAGAAAGGGGAACTCTCCTACACTGTTGGTGGGAATGCAAGCTGGTGCAGCCACTCTGGAAAACAGTATGGAGGTTCCTCAAAAAGTTGAAAATAGAGCTACCATACAACCCAGCAATTGCACTACTGGGTCTTTACCCCAAAGATACAAAAGTAGGGATCCGAAAGGGTACGTGCACCCCGATGTTTATAGCAGCAATGTCCACAATAGCCAAACTATGGAAAGAGCCCAGATGTCCATCGACAGATGAATGGATAAAGAAGAAGTGGTATATATATACAATGGAATATTATGCAGCCATCAAAAGGAATGAGATCTTTCCATTTGCAATGACGTGGATGGAACTGAGGGTATTATGCTGAGTGAAATAAGTCAAACAGAGAAAGACATGTATCATATGACCTCACTGATATGAGGAATTCTTAATCTCAGGAAACCAACTGAGGGTTGCTGGAGTGGGGGGTGGGGTGGGAGGGATGGGGTGACTGGGTGATAGACACTGGGGAGGGTATGTGCTCTGGTAAGCACTGTGAATTGTGCAAGACTGTTGAATCTCAGATCTGTACCTCTGAAACAAATAATGCAATATATGTTAAGAAAAAAAAAAAAGAAGAAGATAGCAGGAGGGGAAGAATGAAGGGGGGGAAATCGGAGCCGGAGACGAACCATGAGAGACGATGGACTCTGAAAAACAAACAGGGTTGTAGAGGGGAGGGGGGTGGGAGGATGGGTTAGCCTGGTGGTGGGTATTGAGGAGGGCACGTTCTGCATGGAGCAATGGGTGTTATGCACAAACAATGAATCATGGAACACTATATCTAAAACTAATGATGTAATGTATGGGGATTAACATAACAATAAAAAAACTAAAAAAAAAAAACAAAAACAAAGAAAAAAATGTCAAATGTTTAAACCCAAGGGTCATTTTTTTCTGTAAAGTTTTCTAACCTCTGAGATTAAGTTCTTATGTTTTCTTGAACCTCCTTCCACCCTCCTTCCCTCCTAGCACTTAAAACTGTGTTCAGGCCAGTGGTTCTCAAAGTGTGGTCCCAGACCACAGCATGAATATCACTTGGGAACTTGAGAAAATGCCAATTCTTAGACTTTACTACAGTCCTACTGAATCAGAAACTCAGGGGTGAAATGTCCCATCATCTGTTTTAACAAGGCCTTCAAGTGATTTTATTTTAATTTTTTAAAAGATTTTATTTATTTATTTGTCGGAGAGAGAGCACAAGCAGAGGGAGCGGCAGGCAGAGGGAGAAGCAGGCTCCCAGCTGAGCAAGGAGCCCGATGTGACTTGATCCCAGGATCCTGGGATCATGACCTGAGCCGAAGGCAGACACTTAACCGACTAAACCACCTAGGCGTCCCAGCCTTCAAGTGATTTTAATACCCACTAAAGTTTGAGAGCCGTTGCCTTATACTATAGTTGTCAACATTGCTCCTTTATAATGGACCATGGCCACTAATTTTTTTTTTTTTTGGCCACTAAAATTCTTAAAGAGACTAAAATATTGGAGATTTTTTTCTTTCCTCATTTTATACCACAGCTGCTTGGGAAGCCCGTACAAAAAGGTCATGTGATATGGACCAACAATAGGATAAAGCTGGGGAACCAATGAGTTATATTTGGTACGTTATCTATGATATGAGTAATGGGCCCTAGCAATTTTTCTCCCATAGTTCATTCTGTGAATGTAAAAGTGGAAATCTTAAACTTGATCATAGTGAAGAAACTTTATAGCTAGAATGTCTTATTACTATTTCAGAAAAATATAATTTAAATTGCCTTGGTAGGACTTTTTGGTGAAGATGAGTGCATTTGGTTACCAAGGTTTTTGAAAGGTTGATTTATTCAGTATAAATATTTAGGCCAGGGTACTGATTCTCTTTTTACCCCATGTCTATATAGATTCTTCACATTCAGCAACTTTGATTTTTTGTGTGTGTGTGGGTGGGCACAGGACTATTACATAGTCAAGATCATGCCTCTCCTAAAGCATCTTATAGTTTATTAATAGTAAATCAGAATGAAGGGGTTAAATGGAGACATAAACCACCTGTTATGGGAGTATGGAAGGAATAGTTAAGACTTTGGGAATCTAGGCAGGCTTTGAGGCAATAACTTTGAGCCTTTGTTTTTTAAAAATAAGTATTTTCTGTAAGTTTTTTTTTTTTTTAAAGCTTTGATCAAATGTTATGTCAAAGGCCAAAAAAAAAGTGGCATTTTAGTTACTGATGTGCCTTCTTTTAGGGGCTCAGAACTTTTTTTTTTTTAAATATTATTTGAGAGCAAGAGAGAGGAGGGGAGGGAGAGTCTTAAGCCCTGAATGTGGAGCCCAACTCTGGGCTTGATCTCACCACCCTGAGACCACGACCTGAGTCGAAATCAAGAGTTGGACGTTTAAGTGGCTGCACCACCCAGGTACCCCTCAAAACTTAAAGTGAACTATGAGTAGATCTGGCATCCATATTTTGAATGACTACTGCCTAATTATTGATGTTTTATCCCTAAGACTAGGATGGCCAACCTGGTTTTTTGTTTATCTCAGGATAATTAACATTCCCCCTTTCATCTCAAGAGTATCCTGGTTTGAAGGAAAAATTATGTAGTCACCCCAATTTTTTTTTCTTTAAAGATTTTGTTTATTTATTTAATAGAGAGAGAGAGAGAGAGAGAGAGACAGCAAGAGAGGGAACACAAGCAGGGGGAGTGGGAGTGGGAGAAGCAGGCTTCCTGCGGAGCAGGGAGCCCCATGCGGGGCTCGATCCCAGGACCCTGGGATCATGACCTGAGCTGAAGGCAGTCGCCTAACCAACTGAGCCACCCAGGCGCCCCGGGATAAGACTTCTAAGGGCAAAAGATATCCATTTGATTATAACTTCTACCCTTAATTTTAAGTCTAAATATACCTGAACCAATTGGTAAACTAGCAACAAACCAAGGTCATTATTTTAAAATTAACTAGCTGAAAAAAAAAATTACAGCTTAAGAGGAACAAATTTTGGCCTGTTATAAATTGGGTCTCGGTTCAGTTTAAGTACCAAGTATGTGAATATCTACTACGTGCATAGCACCAGGCTAGTGGTATATGGTATAGCAAATATAAAGTAGCATGTGATTCTGACTTCTCTTGGCAAGGTTTGTGGTATGATTGAGGCTGGATGCCTGGAAGGTTTAAATGTGGTGAGGATTAAGAATTAGACTTAAAAAAAACAAAACAAAACTAGAAAGGGCTTTCAATGGTTTAAGGGCAAGGGATGACATTTTAAAATGAACAGAGTAAAAAGAATAAGGTGTTTTTAAGATGGGAGTAAACAGACTTCTAAGAGTTAAGAGGGGAGATTTGGAGACATGCTCCAAACTCAGCTTGTCATAAAAACTGTAGCTTTTGTTCTGTTCCATTTTTTAAAGTAAGCTCCACACCCAACGTGGGGCTTGAACTCACGACCCCGAGATCAAGAGTCACATGCTCATCTGACTGTGCCAGCCAGGTGCCCCCAAAACTGTATCTTTTAAGCATGGAAGATGTGTACAAAACTGATTGAAGAAGGTTGATCTGATTGTCATATAGTACATGACTTGGAGGAGGAGAAAAATAATTGGAGGATAAAGAACCTGATTAAGGAATTAGCGTAGCACACATGGTAGCTGTCTTTCCTCTACTAATAAGGGAAATAGGCACATAAGCCCTCTGGCCTTTCGTTTGACAAATGAGGATATGAAAACAAGGAAGAATAAAAATATCCAATGAAGCTTGTCATAGGAAAAATATTCTTTATTTAAATAAATAAAAACATGTTAAGATGCCAACAATGACTGGAGTTGTTACCTAAAACAGTTAAGATTTCCCTGAAGTTTAAAAAAAGACAATAAATTTTCTTTCTGCTGGCTCTTTAATCCACAGCTTCTCCATCAGTTTTTCTGACCTATGGGTAGAAAAAGAACATTAAGGTAATGTCATTTTGAAAGTGTTTTTATGGAAGACCTAAGCTTGATGTGCATTAGTTGCATTTCAAATAGAGTTCTAGATAGCTTTTTCTCCACAGTCTGACTTAAAGCCACTGGGACTTTCCCTGCTTTCTATTGTGGGGGAAGAAGGACTTAGAATAGAAAATAGGTTTAATTTTTTATTTGTTTATATATTTTTAAAGATTATTTATTTATTTGACAGAGACAGACACAGCAAGAGAAGGAACACAAGTAGAGAGAGTGGGAGAGGGAGAAGCAGGTTCTCCGCTGAGCAGGGAGCCCGATGCAGGGCTCGATCCCAGGACCCTGGGATCATGACCTGAGCCGAAGGCAGATGCTTAACCGACTGAGCCATGCAGGCGCCCCAATAGGTTTATTTTTTAAAGAATAAAAGTTTGTCTAAGAATCTTTGAAGATTTAGAATACATTAGTGGTATTAGTTAAAACTATGTTAAAAAACTATGTTTAAAAAAGTTACTCTACCTTTTCTCCAGGACTTATAGTTGTTAGGATGTTTGCCATCCATAGTCTCTTTTTTTATGTCTCTTGAGTCACTGTAGATGACGATCAAAAACGGAAAGTTAGTTGAAGAACAGAACTAGAGATTTGGTCTAGATAACCAGCTCTAGGAGATTTAAATTACTTTATCAAAAAAGGTTGATATTATTAAAGGTCAGAGTAGGAATTATTGATTTTGTGCAAGCTTCTGTATTACGTAGTTCCTTTGTACTTCCTGTCCCCCGTGTATATGGTGGTAACTCCACTGATGGCTTCTCTAACCCTTAGATGTGCCCTTCAAGTTTGTTAGGTTGAGGATCCTTGTTAGTGTATTTCATGTATAGTGTACTAATTATTTTCCCTTCCAAATTTTGGGAATTGGTTTTTTATTCCTTGAAAATCTTACATAGAATTGAGAACCTTGTGTAATCAAGTCCTTAATGGATTAAAGTCCTAAGTGAGACTTAGTGAGGGAATGGAAGTACTCAGAGCCCATGAGTACAGATCTTTCAAAATTCATAATTGAAGTTTACGCATTTGCCATGCCTATGACCTAGTGGCCAGCTCACTTTAAAAGTCAAACTTAAGGGGCACCTGGGTGGCTCAGTTGTTAAGCGTCTGCCTTCGGCTCAGGTCATGATCCCAGGGTCCTGGGATCGAGTCCCACATCGGGCTCCTTGCTCCGCGGGAAGCCTGCTTCTCCCTCTCCCACTCCCCCTGCTTGTGTTCCCTCTCTCGCTGTCTCTCTCTCTGTCAAATAAATAAATACAATCTAAAAAAAAAAAAAAAAAGTCAAACTTAAAGGTATTTTGCTCTCTATTCCAATAACTTCTATAAGATGATTTATCTTACCTTTCACAGACCAGCATTTTTGGAGCAAATGTCTTAAGAACAAATGAAGGAGAATGATGGGTGTTATCTAGAAAGAAAGAGAGGATGGAGACGTGATACAAGGCCTGAGCATCGTTATATTGTTGCAGAGAAAGTCATTGGCGGCAGAGATTTGAATCTCCCTTCCATAGTTGTTGCTGGGAATTGGCTGCTTTGCCAGGGACTGCATTCTTACCAACTTGACGTTAGGTATGGTCATATGACTAGTTTTTGCCAATGGAATGTGACTGGAAGTATTTTCTTCGGGGCCAAGATGCTTAAGGGGCACCTGTATCTCCATTCTCTTTTTGTGGCAGTTTGGGAAGCCAAGTGTGGAAGGTGACAGTCACAAGATGAAAAGAGCCTGTGTTCTCAAGGCACGATCCCCACTGAATACTTGCACTGGGCTTTTATACAAGGAAACATCTGTTGTATTAAACCATGATATCAATACAATTTGAACTTTATCTGTTAAAGGAACTTGCATTACTCTATTATATTCTCTTTTATAACGTGCTACATTTTATTTTATTTTTTTAAAACAAACATTAGTTTTTTAAAGATTTTTATGTATTTGACAGAGATAGAGAGAGAGAGAGAGAACACAAGCAGGGGGAGCAGCAGAGGGAGAGGGAGAAGCAGGCTCCCTACTGAGCAGGGAGCCCGATGTGGGGCTCGATCCCAGGACCCCAGGATCATGACCTGAGCCAAAGGCAGTCACTTAACCAACTGAGCCACCCAGGTGCCCTAACGTGCTACATTTTAGAGAAAGGATATCACTTAAGATAGGATAAACCCAAACCTTTCAGAATACAAGTTTCAGTTTATACTAAATACTTTTGTTCCGTGGAAAGTGACCAGATATTGGTAAGATAAGATTCTTTAAACTGTTATAAGTGATTTTAGGTTTGAATTAGACTCCTTTTTGCTGGGTTGCCTCTTCAGAGACAGATGAAATTCTCAGATTTGTTTGATTGTTTTGAAGGATTTTGTGGGAGGAGTATTAAGACTTAATTTATCCAGGACTACAGTACTTAATTAGCTACGAAGGACTTGGGGTCCAAGCCTTCATTTATGACTGTTCACTGATTCACCCTTGCTCACCTATGTTCCAGACATCAGGGTCAAGGATCTGATTGGCAGTATTAGAAAGTTTTTCATTTGGTTCCAAACTTGGAGAGAGAAACTTTGGAAGGTTAAATGGCTCTGAAATAAAGCAGACCAGAAGTTATAGAAGCAGAGTAGAAACTTCCTTTTGTTTTTCATTCCTCTCATTTGGCTAAGACTTCCATAGTTACGAAATATGGAGGGTAGGGGGCAATAGCCCTTGATGTCACTTATCTGCCCCCCCCAAATTAAAAAAAACTTACCATCATCTATCGCAGTTCTGTTGACACAGTTAGCCTCATGTTCCTTGAGCCTTTTGATTGGGACAACATGGCAAGCATTATATTTGCAGTTAGCCATCTTTTTAGCTATCTTCGGATTTTTCTAAAAGAGAAAAAGCTCTCGTTAAATGGCCATTATACAATGCCTGTATTCCACCCTCCATTCCTTTCTGGAAATGCTTAAGACAAACCATTTCCAACATTAAGAACTGCTAAGTGCTATGTATGGTCAGAAGCTTGTTCTTAAAAAAACAAAACAACAGCAACAACAAAACCTTTAACTGTTTATATTCTGAGTTTATTTTTCTCCCTCCAGTGACTTAATTTTTTTTTTTAATCAGGAAAACTTACCTTTCTACATGATGCCAGATGGTACTGTAACCTGCTGGCTGGCATCCTGTGGTTTGGGTCATAAGGACATATTTCTAAGTCTTCTGGCTCCAGGAGGCCTAAATAGTAGGAACCATGGGTTGGCCAAGAAAATATTGACATTTAAGATCAGGTAGTTTTGACATAGGCCTACTTTCTGTTCTCAAAAGAATAGTGAGAGAGATGGGTATCTTCCTATGAAAGTTTGTGATGACTAAAGCAATAGCCTAGTCAGTTAGGTAATAGAACTTCACTGCTTATATGCCTTGGAAAACCAAAAATTAACATTTGTACATATATTTTAGTCGTATAGGTTGTTTTGAATAGAATTCTTTGCCCTCAAATAGAGTATTAAACAGGCAGGGCTCCTTGGAAAGCTCACAGTACTGGGGTATGATGAAGTTTAACACCATCAGCTTGAGTGTTGAGAAAGCAAGGCTAGGGCAGCTGGTCCCTTTACTGTTCAGCATTGCTCCCTCCCATCTCTTTGCCAAATCTATCTAAATTAAGCTCTTTGTTAGAGAAGGATGCTACTTGTCAGATCAGCACAGCCACTTTTGGGGAGAGGGGATCAGAAGAATGAACAGTACCATGTTCAAGTTCAGGCTACTTTATAATTATGTGAGAATGCCAGTCTGAAATCTCTAAAGTTGTAGGTATTAACATATGAAGACTCCTAGAAGTGAACTAAGAATATACCATCTCAAATCTGCCACATTTTACTGCCAATAGGAGGCCTACTTTCCCTTATGGCTAGCTGTCTTTAGCTATCCTAGCAGATATTCACTTCAAGGATTCCCAAGTTTCCAGGCAACAGCTACAACTGAGATTTCTGCAAAGCAGGGACAGCATAGTCTGATAGGAGGGAAAAAGATCAAGGCAGACTGGCATAAGCAGTAAGGATAGAAAAGTGCCTAGAATAGCCCATTTCAATTCTGCTTTGCATCATGCCTAGGGCATAGACAAAGGGCACAGAGCTAGACTGTTAAATGTCAGATTTTCCTGAGGGCATTTAGATGATTAAGTCCAGGGATTTAGACTCAGGTACCTTTCAGGAACACAAGACAGGGTGGCTCTTTAAAGCTTACACTGCATATTAGTGATAATATTAGAGCCACAAACACTTATTATAAAGTGAATTGGCTTTCTGGAAAATAAAGGTTGCAGTATAATCCAATATTGTGTGGTTATCTTTAGATTCTTAAAGATAATAGAAGAAGAGCTTTAATACTGATGCCTAATTATTGCTAGCTGAATATCCCATGTTGGGAGGCCAAGATTATAATGGAGGCCATTTGGTTTAATACATGTTAGACTTGGCAAGAGGATTCCAGCCTCGATGCTACCTTGACAGTTAAACCGAGTCTAAAGGCTCTTGAAACCTACCTTATTCTTGAAGCAGTGTCCCTCAGGAATCTGAAGGGAAATGTCTGAATCTGAAGAGGCAAACAATCCTTCTGTAGGTCAAAACAAGGCAAATAGCTGAAGTTCGGAGAGAGGGAAAGCGAAGTACCTTTGTCAAGTGATGTGAATCAACTTTCTGTTCAAGCTACTCAATTCCTCTTCTCCCACCATATGGTCTATGGTTTCTCAGAGGTTTGGAAGTTTTTGATGTCATAGTTAAGTCTCAAAGAGGTGGATTTCA
This sequence comes from Neomonachus schauinslandi, assembly GCF_002201575.2. Lineage (NCBI taxonomy): Eukaryota > Metazoa > Chordata > Mammalia > Carnivora > Phocidae > Neomonachus > Neomonachus schauinslandi. Next base: position 59,360,581 of record NC_058407.1, on the reverse strand, counting down.
ATCTTGGTTGTGCAGGAGAATCACTGAGTAGTTTTAAAGTGACAGATCTTCCAGAATTATTGGATCAGAATCTTCACAAATGGGGTCTGGCTAACTGTGGCTTTAAAGGAGTTCCCCAGGGGATTCTGATTTGTAGCCAGGGTTACGAGACCCTGCTCTGAGGTAATTAAGCCATCCTCAGGAGGGTTCTTTCAGTTTCCAGGAGGAACTGCTGCATGATCTTTCCAGTGAGGTTTCTCTAAAGACTACTAGTTGGAATGATGAGTCCCATCTTTAAACCTGGCCTTTTTCTTTATGGGGTGCCAAGTAGAATTTCACAAAAGTGACATAAGTTCACTACATACTAAAAAACCCCAAATTTTACTTTCTTTTTGGCATTCTTAATCCAGCATACCGGGCCTTGAGCCGAATGTTTACAAACACCATATCATCTAACCACTTCTACAGGTATATGAGAGATTACCACTGTTTTATAGATTAGGAAACCAACTCAGTGGTGATAGATACCCTAAAGTAAGTTACAAAGCTAGTACATGTTTGGGTGACATGATTAATATTATTTGAGGTAATACATGTAAAGCCCTTAAAGTACGTGGTACATAGTAAGTAACTAGGTCATCACGTCACATGTCGTAACTTATTTAATACACGCAATATCTGCATGCGATAGGAAAGATTCTCAATATCCTCTCCACTTTGCAGGCAGGGAAACTGGATCAGAGCTGCTAAATGATACAGTTGGGATGTGGACTCAAGGTTTCTGGCTCCAGACCTGGGCTCTTTGCCTCTAAGTCATAAGGCTTAGTCCACTGGACTCAACAATATTCAAGCCCCAAATTCTGCCTGATGCCAAAATGTAGGCTTTTCTCATATACCAAGTACAAGGAAACGAGTGTTTCCAGGCTCCAGCAATCTCACAGTTCAGCTGAGGTGGCAGGATAATGTGAAATAGGCATATCAAGGTGGGACCTAATTTAGATGTGAAATACGTGGTAGAGACCAAATTCAGCAAGGGCTCGACTTAGGACTCTTTGAGCCAGATCCAGAAGATTGACTAGGATTTGGGTCAGCAAGAGGGAAAGCATACATACTTAAGTGAGAAAGGCAGAAATGAACATGGCACATGCGCAGTAGACTACTAGGTTTGTCCCTGCTAGGTTGGGGAGTATATATTAGGGAACAGGAACAAACTAGATCAGCTTTGTAGGGAGAGTCTTCAACAAAATTTTCAGGAGGATAAGAAATGCGAGTGAAAAATATCCAGTAGAACTATACTAACCTGGTAAGAAGGCTGTGGCTGTACTAGGGCTCAGCTTCCTACGAGTTGGTGCCTCACTGCCTGCTCTTAATCTCCCCCATCAGTGTGAAAGACCGGTAGAAATCCTGCAAATGCCTGTAGTAGAACCTGGGTTTCTTTGATAACAGCAGGTGATTCAAATCTTTGGGGCCAATAGTACCTTATGCCAGACCTCTAACCTTCTAGGGACTCTATCCAGTAAATAAACTGAAAGGCAGATTCTATTTTCCGAAAGTGTAAAGTTTCCATTAGAGATGTTTGAAATTTCATGTGTTAAGCACTGCCGTCTTCTTGCTTCTTTAAAAAATATATTCTCTTGGGAACAAACATATTTTTTATTTTATTTTATTTTATTTTTTTTTTTTAAGATTTTATTTATTTATTTATTTGAGAGAGAGAGTGAGAGAGAGAGCACAAGAGGGGGGAGCGGGAGAGGGAGAAGCAGGCTCCCTGCCGAGCAGGGAGCCCGATGCGGGACTCGATCCAGGGACTCCAGGATCATGACCTGAGCCGAAGGCAGTCGCTTAACCAACTGAGCCACCCAGGCGCCCCGGGAACAAACATATTAAGTTTATGTATTTAAGCTTATTTAAGTTTCTGTATATAATAATGCTAATCAGCTCCCTCCATCCCTCCACCCCAGGGTTTACTGGGATAATGTAAGAGCCGTGGATATGGAAAATGAGAATGATTGAAAAGCGGAGAAAAGGTATTGGATAGGAAGTAGATATGAAGACAAATCAATGTAGAATTTTTTTGAGGACCTTCTGCTTCTTGCCTTGAAAGAAACTTGAAAGTGAGTCTGTTTTCTTGAGTTAGGGAGCTAAGGCCCGGTTAGAATGGCAAGAATATTTTAGTGCTAAAATTCATTCAGTCTTCTAAGATTTAAAGTCTACTATTAGGGGGCGCCTGGGTGGCTCAGTTGGTTAAGCGACTGCCTTCGGCTCAGGTCATGATCCTGGAGTCCCTGGATCGAGTCCCGCATCGGGCTCCCTGCTCGGCAGGGAGTCTGCTTCTCCCTCTGACCCTCCCCCCTCTCATGTGCTCTCTTTCATTCTCTCTCTCTCAAATAAATAAATAAAATCTTTAAAAAAAAAATTTAAAGTCTACTCTTAGGGTGCCTGGGTGGCTCAGTCATTAAGTGTCTGCCTTAGGCTCAAGTCATGGTCCCAGGGTCCTGGGGTTGAGCCCCACATTAGGCTCCCTGCTCAGCGGGAAGCCTGCTTCTCCCTCTCCCACTCCCCCTTCTTGTATTCCCTCTTTCGCTGTCTCTCTCTCTGTCAAATAAATAAATAAAATCTTTAAAAAAAATAAAGTCTACTATTAATTTCCTCTTGTTAATCTCAGTTAATTTGGTTCTTCATAAGGCCTATTTCCCAAGTTAGTCTTTTTTTTTTTTTTTTAATTTTATTTATTTATTTAAGAGAGAGAGATATAGCGAAGAGGGAACACAAGCAGGGGGAGTGGGAGAGGGAGAAGCAGGCCCCCTGCCGAGCAGGGAGCCCGATGCGGGGCTCGATCCCAGGATCCTGGGATCATGACCTGAGCCTAAGGCAGACGCTTAATGGCTGAGCCACCCAGGTGCCCCTTCCCAAGTTAGTCTTAATAATTCAACAAATAAATCAGCATATTTACTGAGTGGTTACTGGGTCCAAGAGATTAGTGTTTCTCAACATGTATCTGATGGAACATTTGTCTCAAAACCTTCCAGGGTACTTACAAATGCATATTTCTAGGCCCCACTGCAGACTTCCTAATCCTGAATCTCAGGGGATACGGATTGATCTCAATTTTTTAAGCACCTTTAAGAAGGTGGACTAGAGGGGTGCTTGGGTGGTTCAGTCAGTTAAGTGTCTGCCTTCAGCTCAGGCTCAGGTCATGATCTCAGGGTCCTGGGATTGAGCCCCACATCCGGCTCCCTGCTCAGCGGGGAGACTGCTTCTCCCTCTCCCTCTGCCCCCCTCCTCCTGTTCATGCTCTCTCTCTCAAAAAAAAAAAAAAATCTTAAAAAAAAAGAACTATTGTACTAGAGCTGTGGTTCTCAAACTTGAGAATGCACTGGAATTACCTGGAAGGCTTTTTGAAACAGAGTGCTGGACCCTACCTCAGAGTTTTGGAGTCAGTCGGTCTGGGGTGGGTCCTGAGAATTTGCATGTCTAACAAGTTTCAAGGTGATGCTGATATGACTACACTTTAAGAATCACTGTACTAGAGTATTATGAAAGATATAAAAAAATATTAGATACAATTCCTGTCATTAGGGGCTTATGATGTAGTAGGGGGAAATAAGATATATACCTAAAAATATAGTGAAGAATATGGTGTTCTGTATAATATTTGACACTAGATGGGGTAATGAGGAAGAGTTGGGATTTAATCTGGGCCCTAAAAGATGGATAGACCTAAGGTTCAGCTGAGAATAACAGGCATTCTTGATGGGGTTACATAAAAGCGGAAGTAGTATAAAGGTGTATGGGAGTGGGGAGGGTCGATCCTTTTTTGTCTAGTGTTGAGCTTTTTATAGGACACTAGTGAAGGGTTAAGGCCAAAAAGGTTGGTACCAGACTGTGGAAGAGACTTGAGAGCCTGTCCCTCTCCCCTGCCTCCACCCGCTTTGCAGTCTTACCAAAAGTGCTGCACCGCTAAAAAGAGGAAATGTCTCCTGCTGAGTGTGCAAGAGGAAGCACAAGAAAATTCTGAAGGTCTGTGAGCCGTAATGACTGCTTTCACCCATGAGCCAATTGTAGAGGCAACAGGAAGACCAGCGCACCAACCAGGCTGGGTCCCTCCGCCCCAGGGGGTGTCACCACCCAAGCTGAAAGTGTTTGGGGAGATTAGACATTGCTGTCCGGATACTCCTCTCTCTCGGTGGCCATCATGTCTTTGACCTCTGCCTACCAGCATAAATTAGCCGAGAAGCTCACTATCCTGAATGATCGAGGTCAGGGGGTTCTCATCCGCATGTATAACATCAAGAAGGTAAGCATGAGCAACTGGACTTGTACCACTTATTCCAGCAAGAGTAAGACAGGGGACCCTGAGGCCGGCAGTTCCAGGGGTTAGACTCCCTCTTCTTTCCCCGCTGGTTTTAACTGGCCTTCAGTCACTCGGATTACATAGGCCAGCCAGTGCCAGGAGGCAGAAGGGGAGGCTTTTTCTAGGTATGAATCTTGCTCCAGTGAGAGTGTCTGCTTTCTGCTGGGTATACGGGGGTAGGAAACAATTTTGTTCTGAGTCACTTGAATAAAGGTCTGGGGTCTAGAATTCTGGGTCTCATTGTTTATTGCTGATCCCCCATACTCTGAATATATACAAAGTGGGGTCTATGGCAAAAACTTTTCCATGGAAGTATTTCCCTCCAAGGAAAAAGTAGATATGGTATTTCAATAAAATATGGGTAGATGCCTTCTGAGGTACTCAGTGTCTGAGAGTTCATGCTGTAGTTGTGTGTGTGTGCTTAGGATAGGAACTGTGGAATTGAGAGATGCTGGGGACAAGATCAGGCTAGGGGGTGAGGGGCTGGGCCTAGGGAAGTGAAGAGATAAAGATGGGCAAGTGTGGGGAGTTTCTGAAAGAGAAAATAGGGAGAGGGAACTTTTGTGCATTTTGTAATAAAACAAAATGTAATAAAACATGGTTTCTCTGACCCCACATCCCCCACAAACACCCTTTGGGATGAGATACTTACATATGGACATTGTGACACACTCACCCATGAAGTCTAACCCCCAAGCAGCTGCTTTTCTCACTCCTTCCGGTTCAGCTGAGGGGTGGGGAGAGAGCTTCCTCTTTGTACTGGGGCTGAGCAGACACTGAACTCCTCTTGGTAAGACAAGATACCCAGGTTGTTCAGCTCTACTGATAGTTGGCTTCATGCCCTGAAGCTTGTTTCTCATCTACTGTTATGCTTTTGTAATTAATTCCCAGATTCCCTTTCCATAAGAGAGACCGTGTGTAAATGAATGCAGCAGGAAGAAGTATGTTTGGAGGGATGGGAGAAAGGGTTAAAATACAGTGTGTTTTATTGGTGCAGACTTGTTCAGACCCCAAATCCAAACCACCTTTCTTACTGGAAAAGTCCATGGAATCTTCTCTCAAGTACATCAACAAGAAATTTCCCAACATAGATGTCCGAAACAGCACGGTGAGAACATGGTCCCCTCTGCCCCTTTCTCTGAAATAACTTTACACTTGGGTGGCTTAAACTGTCCTCTTTTGACTGCCTTTCTTTGAAGTTGGCAAGGGATGGAGTAGCCTTCTTTTAGTTTTCCTGGGCTCAATCACAGAGCTTCAGGTTCTTGTAGTCTTGAGAATTCTGAGATAAGATGGGATTCTCTCAGGGTAGGTTAGAATAAAGCATTGCCTCTTTCTCCATTGCAAGATTCACGATAACACCTTGTCCTTGTAGAGGAAGACAGTTTGATCAACCCAGCAGGGTGAATATATTTTCTGCTGTTCCTGTTTCCAACTTAGTGTTTCCTTGCTAATTATCTTAGTTATGCATCTCATGAACTATCCCTTACTTCTCCCCTATTAAATGTTAGCCCTAGATTTCTTACCATTGTACCTGTAGCATCTTCTCACTCTGCCTCTTTTGACTTTAATATAAATGGTAAGCTTCATTGATTGAAAGGGACCTTGAAATTTCCTCTCATTTAGCATTCTGTATCTAGTCAGGATCACATGCATCATTCTTTCTAGAGAATCTCCTCTGTTTTTTTTTTTTTTTTAAGATTTTATTTATTCATTTTAGACAGAGAGAATGAGAGAGACAGAGAGCACATGAGAGGGGGGAGGGTCAGAGGGAGAAGCAGGCTCCCTGCCGAGCAGGGAGCCCGATGCGGGACTCGATCCAGGGACTCCAGGATCATGACCTGAGCCGAAGGCAGTCGCTTAACCAACTGAGCCACCCAGGCGCCCGAGAATCTCCTCTGTTTAAGACCTTCAAAGTATTGGATATTTTCCAACTTTGCCAGTGTATTTCAAGCCTCTTCAAGACGTTTTAGGTAGGGGTGCTTGGGTGGCTCAGTCGGTTGAGTGTCTGCTTTTCACTCAGGTCTTGATCCCAGGTCCTGGGATTGAGCCCCACATCAGGCTCCCTGCTCAGCGGGGAGCCTGCTTCTCCCTCTCCCTCTGCCATTTCCCCTGCTTGTGCTCTCTCTCTGTCAAATAAATAAATAAAATCTTAAAAAAAAAAAAAGAATGTTTTAGGTATAACTCCTATTCTTCTTGGGTTACTTTGATCAATTGTCTTCTTATTTTGTGTTTTAAAATTTTTGTTTTGTGTTTCTCTCAGCAACATTTAGGACCAGTACATCGGGAAAAATCTGAGATAATTAGATTTCTCACCAACTACTACCAGTCATTTGTGGATGTCATGGAATTTCGGGTGAGCTCTCCCAGCCCAGGTCCCCAATGTAGGCATTATCCTTCAGAGGTTATTCCTTCTTTAGTAGATGTTCATTTTTTTTTTTTTAAATTTTTATTTTTTTATTTTTATTTATTTTTTTTTGCGAGAGAGAGAATGAGAGAGAGCACGAGAGGGAGGAGGGTCAGAGGGAGAAGCAGACTCCCTGCTGAGCAGGGAGCCCGATGTGGGACTCGATCCCGGGACTCCGGGATCATGACCTGAGCCGAAGGCAGTCGCTTAACCAACTGAGCCACCCAGGCGCCCGTAGATGTTCATTTTTTAAAAAAGATTCTATTTATGTATTTAGCACACGAGTGGGGGGAGGGGCAGAGGAAGAGGGAGAGAGAGAATCTCAAGCAGGAGCCCAATGTGGGACTCCATCTCACGACCCTGAGATTATGGGATTCTCTCAGGGTAGGTTAGAATAAAGCATTGCCTCTTTCTCCATTGCAAGATTCACGATAACACCTTGTCCTTGTAGAGGAAGACAGTTTGATCAACCCAGCAGGGTGAATATATTTTCTGCTGTTCCTGTTTCCAACTTAGTGGAAACATAAAGTTTGCAGAAGTGCAAAGATATGTAATGTGATATATGATAATGTGTTTCAAAAGTCTTATGTACATAGGAAAGATTTGGAACATTATACATGAAACTGTTAGAAATAACTACTTTTGGGGTGAATTATGATCAGCTTTAATTTATTAAACTATACTTTTTTAAAAAGATTTTTATTTATTTATTTGACAGAGAGAGAGAGACAACGGGAGAGGGAACACAAGCAGGGGGAGTGGGAGAGGAAGAAGCAGGCTTCCCACGGAGCAGGGAGCCTGATGTGGGGCTCTATCCCAGGACCCTGGGATCACGACCTGAGCCAAAGGCAGACGCTCAACGACTGAGCCAGCCAGGCGCCCCTAAACTATACATTTTAAATATTATTAAGTATTCACGTATTTTACGTATGATTCCCCAATATTTTATTACAAATCTACTGAAAAATTTCAGGAGTATTACAATGAATATTCTTCTACTCTTCTCCTGGAGTTCCTAATCATTAGTATTTTGCCATGTTTGCTTATCTTTATTTTTTTTCTGAACCATTTGAGTTAGTTGCAGATATTATGACATTTCCCTTCCTAAATACTTTAGCATATATCTAAGAACAAGAATATTTTCTTACATAACCCTAAAGCAATTATCTCACTCAGAAAATGTAACATTGTTACAATATTATTAGTTTTAATGTATAGCCCATGTTCACATTCTCATGGATAATACATTGAATACATTGTCATGTCTCTGTAGTCTTTAGAATAGTTCCCAGCCTTTTTTTTTTTTTGGTCTTCCATGACACTGACTTTTTTGAAGAGTCCAAACTAGTTATTTTTCAGAATATTCTTCAATTTGGTTTTGTCTGATTTGTTATTTGTCTGGTTGTAATATTTGGTAGCAATACTATATAGATGGTATTTTTATTTGAGCTTTTTTTTTTTTAAAGATTTTATTTATTTATTTGACAGAGAGAGAGACACAGTGAAAGAGGGAACACAAGCAGAGGGAGTGGGAGAGGGAGAAGCAGGCTTCCCACGGAGCAGGGAGCCCGACGTGGGGCTCGATCCCAGGACGCTGGGATCATGACCTGAGCCGATGGCAGACGCTTAACGACTGAGACACTCAGGCGCTCCTTTATTTGAGTTTTAAATAATGAGCAGGAACTATTTTTGTAAATGTAAACCAACTGTAAGAATTACTTGGTATAATGTTTTTGAAGGGCAAATTGATAATGTGTTTCAAAAGTCTTAAAAACACATACTTTTTAATGTATCAATTTTACTTCTAGAAATTATTCTTTCTTTTTTCCCTAGAAATTATTCTTCTTTTTAAAAAAGATTTTATTTATTTATTTGACAGAGAGAGACACAGAGAGAGGGAACACAAGCAGAGGGAGTGGGAGAGGGAGTAGCAGGCTCCCCACGGAGCAGGGAGCCTGCTTCTCCTTCTCCCTCTGCCTGCCTCTCTGCGTACTTGTGCTCTCTCTAGCTCTCTGTCAAATAAATGAATAAAATCTTAAAAAAAAAAAAAGAGAATGTACTCTTAAAAGAAAAGAGTGTATTCTGTTGCATTAAGATAGTGACAAGTTGAGGGGTACCTGAGTGGCGTCGTCGGTTGGGCGTCCGACTCTTGATTTTGGCTCAGGTCATGATTTCATGGGTCCTGGGATTGAGCCCGGCTTTGGTTCCACCCTCAGCAGGGAGTTGGCTTGGGGATTCGCCCCCTCTGCCCCTCCCCCCACCCGTGCACGTGCACGCACCCGCGCCTACACACATTCTCTCTCTCTTGAATAAATAAATAAATCTTAAAAAAAATAGCGACAAGTTGATAATTGATGTATCCAATATATAAAGATTTGGTTAAAAGTTCAGAGTATATGCCTATAAATGAATATACAGCTGTGAAAGATGTTAATATATATTTATGTTAATCGGCATAGAAAAATGTTCTTCAGGGGCGCCTGGGTGGCTCAGTCATTAAACGTCTGCCTTTGGCTCAGGTCATGGTCCCAGGGTCCTGGGATCGAGCCCCGCATCGGGCTCTCTGTTCCGTGGGAAGCCTGCTTCTCCCTCTCCCACTCCACCTGCTCCTGTTCCCTCTCTAGCTGTCTCTCTGTCAAATAAATAAATAAAATCTTAAAAAAAAAAAAGGAAAAATGGTCTTCACATGTTCTTTAATGTAAAAGCAAATTATAATACAGTAAGACATTAGATGTCCCTAATATAGCATATATTTACTTGGATAAACATGCATATAAATAAAATTTGAACTTCTGATGGGTGGGATTTTGAGAGGTTTTAAAAACTAATTAAAATTATGCCTGTTTGTATTTTCTAATTTTTCTGCAATTAGCATGTATTATTTATGAATTTAAGAAATAACACAAATGTGAGCCATCTGAGCAATCCAAGTTTGTGATGGTATCAGTATTTCTTCAGTGTTGCAAGAATATGAAACCCTGCTTTGGGCGCCCTGTGTCTACCCAAGGGGGCTAATCTAAGCCACTCAACACACAATGAAGAGAGAAGTGGGGCCATGGAAAACTGTAAAATCTGAAAGAGGGTCAGGTTAGAAGTTTTTTTTTTTTTTTTAAAGATTTTATTTATTTATTTGAGAGAGAGAGAGCACATGAGAGGGGGGAGGGTCAGAGGGAGAAGCAGACTCCCTGCTGAGCAGGGAGCCCGATGCGGGACTCGATCCAGGGACTCCAGGATCATGACCTGAGCCGAAGGCAGTCGCTTAACCAACTGAGCCACCCAGGCGCCCCCAGGTTAGAAGTTATTAATCTTGGAGTTGAGAGTAGTGGTGAGGAAGAAGGTAGGCACTGGTGGGGGTGGTTAAAAGAATGCTGGATGCATATAAAGCAGCCTCTCACTAGGAAAGGTTGGAGTCCAAAGGGGATTTTAAGACACTGCTGGGTGCTGCATTGGTAAAGTTCGGAGCCCAGGGTGTATGGTATGGCTCATTTAGGGCAAGAGGGATAATAGAGACACTGAGGTGTTGTGCATTGTAAGGTAGATAGGCTCTGAATCAGACAGACCTGGTTTCAAATCTCAGCTTTAAAACTTACCAGATGTATGACTTTAGACAAGAATCCCAGTTTCTTTATCTGTAAAATGGGGAAATAAGATTTCCTATGTGAGGTATTTGTGAGAATTAAATGAGATAATGCATGGAAAACATCTAGCTTAATGTTGAGCATATAGTAAGCTTAGAGGCCAACAAATGTTAATTCCATTCTCTTCTGATTCTTACCTTTAAGAGGATAAGACTTATGTAGTGACATTGTGTGAGTGGCTGAAAGCAAACCTGAGCTAAAACCTGTGGGAACTGGGTTGCAAGAAGGAGTTGTAGAAAGGCCCAGTAACTGAAGTCACATAGAGCTAGACAGGTTCAGAAGTCATGTAGTACAGAGGGGAAAATCATGGGCTCCATGTTCTCATTCTGTTACTATCCCTTACTAGTTTTTGATCATGTGCAAGTATCTTTTATTTTATTTTATTTTTATTTATTTATTTATTTTAAAGATTTTATTTATTTATTTGACAGAGAGAGACACAGCAAGAGAGGGAACACAAGCAGGGGGAGTGGGAGAGGGAGAAGCAGGCCTCCCGCAGAGCAGGGAGCCCGATGTGGGGCTCGATCCCAGGACCCTGAGATCATGACCTGAGCCGAAGGCAGACGCTTAACCGACTGAGCCACCCAGGCGCCCCTCATGTGCAAGTATCTTAACAGCTCCTAGCTTTGGTTTCTCCATGAGTTAATTTAGATAAGGCCTTTTGGGGAAGATAATATGGAAACACTTTTTCCTCATTTTAAAAAATTTGACAAATATATACACCTATCTAACAACCACCATAGTGACAGTATAGAAAATTACCTTTGGGTGACTGGGTGGCTCAGGCAGTTAAGCATCTGCCTTCAGCTCAGGTCATGATGCTGGGGTCCTGGGATGGAGCCCCACATCGGGCTCCCTGCTGAGCAGGGAGCCTGCTTCTCCCTCTGCCTCTCTCTCTGTCTCTCATGAATAAATAAATAAAATCTTAAAAAAAAAAAAAAGAAAGAAAGAAAATTTCCATCACCTCCAAATGTTCTCTGAGCCTTTTTTTTCCCATTCAATCCCTGCCTCCCCAACCTCTGGTCCTAGGCAACCATTTTTTTTTTTTTTAAAGATTTTATTTATTTATTTGACAGAGAGAGACACAGTGAGAGAGGGAACACAAGCAGGGGGAGTGGGAGAGGGAGAAGCAGTCTTCCCGCTTCCCGTAGGCAACCATTAATGTGCTTTCTAGATTAGAATTTTCTTCTCTTTTCTAGAGGTTCGTATAATTAGAATTTATACAGTATGCATTCCTTTATGTCTGGCTTCTTTCACTCAGTATAATGTTTTTGAGATTTATCTATGCTGTTTCATGTAACTACAATTCAATTCCTATGTTTTTAAAAGGATTTTATTTATTTCTTTGAGAGAGAGAGAGAGACCACAAGAGGGGTAGGGTCAGAGAGAGAAGCAGACTCCCCGCTGAGCAGGGAGCCTGATGGGGGAATCGATCCTGGGACTCAGGGATCATGACCTGAGCCAAAGGCAGTCACTTAACCAACTGAACCACCCAGGCACCCTCATTTCCTATTTTTGTTGAGTACTATTCCATTGTATGGATACAATTTCTCCATTTACCTGTTGATGGACATTTGGGTTGTGTCCATTATGCATATTTTTGGCCATTATGCACAAGATGCTATACACATTTGAGTACAAATCATTGTGGGAATGTATTTTTCATTTCACTTGGGTAAATAATTTAGAAGTTGAATTCCTAAATCAAATGGTATGTGTGTGTTTAATTTTATAGGAAACTGCCAAACTTTTTCCCAAAGTCATTGTTCCATTTTCTCTTCTTGTCAGCAATATATTAGTATTCCAGTTGTTCCCCATTTTTATCAGCACTTACTATTATCAAACTTAACTTTTAGCCATTCTCATGGGTATATGATGGTATCTTGTTTTAATTTGCATTTCCCTGACGACTAATCTTGTTGAACATCTTTTCATTTGCTTATTGGCCATTTGTGTATTTGTTATTGTAAAGATCTGCTCAAGTCTTTGGCAACGTATTTTTAAAATAAAAATATATATACTTTTTGATCTAGCAGTTCCGCTTTTGTAAAAATGAAAGTACCAATATGGCAGGAATAGGGAACAAAGGATAGGCCAGGAATTGGGAACAAAGCAAATGTCCATTAGTGAGAAAAAGGCTGAATGAATTGGCCATATCATGGGCTATTATGTGGCCATTAAAAAGAAGTGCTTTAGTGTTCTACCAGATGACTTGGATGACTTTCAGCAGGTAAGGTTGAATGAGAAAAGCAATATGGCAAGAAGAGTACAATATTATCTCAATTTTCTAACACAAATGATGATCAAAAACCTGTCTCTCTAGCTCTTTCTTTTTTCCCCTCTCTATCTGAATAGGATTGTATAAATAGGGAGAAAATTAAGAAAGGCCATACTGGGTTGTTAAACTGGTTTACCCGGGGGTTGGCACAGGATGAAGGGTGGGTGCTAATGTCAGGGGCAGGGAGGTATCCACAATAAAACCGCATATTTATTTAGGTAAAATTATGTATGAAAAGAAAAAAATCCCTATCACACTGGAATGAGGGTTAAAGGAAGTATATACAAATGACCTGTAAATATTTAGCACATAGTAGGTGGTCAGTAAATAGAAACACATAGAAAATTGGGTAGTATTCCCACTTGTTAATGATTAATTTCTGAGAGCAGGAGATGGAATCCAAGAACAAACTTTGGGATTCATCAATAAAAATGGGCCTGATTTCTGGTATCTTAGAAAGAGCCTATAAGAGGATGCGGAGAAAGGGGAACCCTCTTACACTGCTGGTGGGAATGCAAGCTGGTACAGCCACTCTGGAAAACAGTGTGGAGGTTCCTCAAAAAGTTAAAAATAGAGCTACCCTGTGACCCAGCAATTGTACTATTGGGTATTTACCCCAAAGATACAAATGTAGGGATCCGAAGGGGCACCTACACCCCAATGTTTATAGCAACAATGTCCACAATAGTCAAACTATGGAAAGAGCCCAGATGTCCATCAACAGATGAATGGAGAAAGAAGATGTGGGATATATACACAGTGGACTATTACTCAGCAATCAAAAAAAAAAAAAAAGAAATCTTGCCATTTGCAATGATGTAGATGGAACTAGAAGGTATTATGCTAAGTGAAATAAGTCAATCGGAGAAAGACAATTATCATAGGATTTCACTCATGTGGAATTTAAGAAACAAAACAGAGGAGCATAGAGGAAGAGAGGGAAAAATAAAACAAGATGAAATCAGAGAGGGAGACAAACCATAAGAGACTCTTTTTTTTTTTTTTTAAAGATTTTATTTATTTATTTATTTGAGAGAGAGAGAGAGCGCACACATGAGAGGGGGGAGGGTCAGAGGGAGAAGCAGACCCCCTGCCGAGCAGGGAGCCCGATGCGGGACTCGATCCCGGGACTCCAGGATCACGACCTGAGCTGAAGGCAGTCGCTTAACCAACTGAGCCACCCAGGTGTCCCAACCATAAGAGACTCTTAACCATAGGAAACAAACTGAGGGCTGCTGGAGGGGAGCGGGGTAGGGGGATGGGGTAACTGGGTGATGAGCTTCAAGGAAGGCATGTGATGTAATGAGCATGGGATGTTATATACAACTGATGAATCACTGAACTCTACTTCTGAAACTAATAATGCATTATATGTTAATTATTGAATTTAAATAAAATAAAAAAAAAGAGCCTATCAGATGATCTTCATTTTATAATCTTTTTTTGTGGAGGGAGGGGAACTGGGATGATAAAATCAGAGAGTGTGCATAATATAGTAGTGATTTGTGCCTTTGGAAACATGAGCATATGGTAGGGTAAGCTTGATAGGGGTCCACTGCTGGCTTTCTGAGAAGGAACTCCCTCTATTCAGCAATGTTTCCCTTATGTTATTTGGTGGCTGTCTAGGACCGATAAGGGAGAGAAACTTTCCCTTGAAATTCTGGTAGTACATGTCATCTTCTCTTTATCCTTTATTCATTCTCATTTCCAATTCTACCCCCAGGATCATGTATATGAACTTCTCAACACCATTGATGCCTGCCAGTGCCATTTTGATATTGTAAGATTCTTTGTAATTCTTTTCTATCCTCAGAGCCATAGAAAAGGTCTTGGTTGGGACAGTGTGGGTTGGGAAGGGACTGGAGGAATGGCTATTCCTTCAGGATTATAATATAATATAATATAATATATAATATAATACAATATAATACAATATAATATACTGTATTATTCATTCTAGGACTGTAATTCTTTTGTATCAAGTGCTAAAGTTAAAGTATATATGTGTTAAGTAAATCAGAAGTATGATTTAATATAAAAATTACACAAAAATGTTCTTATTGCACCTCTTCTAACCTCCAGATGCTACCGTATCTCCTGGCCTTTTTGTATCTTGAGCTCACTTTTAACCCCTGACTGTTGTTCCAATGTTCTCCTTCTGAATTTTCCATCCTGCCAGTCTTCCTTCTAAAGAGACCCTTTCAAAGTCTATTTGGCACTATCTGTAATGGTTGGTGAAATGGGGATTAAATGACCTTACTATTCTTGGGTTCCTATGTATTTTCCTTGTAGAATCTCAACTTTGACTTCACTCGGAGTTACCTGGACTTGATTGTGACTTACACCTCAGTTATTTTACTTCTGTCACGGATTGAGGACCGCCGAATCCTCATCGGCATGTACAACTGTGCCCATGAGATGCTGCATGGGCATGGGTGAGTGAAGGGGATATAGGAAATGAAGAATCTCATACATGGTGGTATGAGGTACAAGGTGGATGCAAAGGAAATAGAAGCCATGTTTTCTCACTTGAGAGCCTGTAATCTACATGATGACCCAGGCAAAATAAAAACACTTTAAATACTTATAATGGCATACACATCAACAAGTATACTGCACTTTTACATATAGTTAACTCTCGAATATCTGCTAGTGGATTATCCAATTTGCATTGTGTCTGATCAGTTTTTAATCCTGGGCTGGCTTCCACGGTGCTTTTCAGGTTATTGTAAAAGGAAATGAACGTCTTTTTTTAAGTATTGGTAAGAATAATATTAGCAAGGTAAAGCCATTAGAGGTAAGTAATGTACGATAATACATTTGAAGCCAAATATAAATGGATTTTGGATTATCTGAAATTCTGTGCCCCTCCATTAGTGCAAATAATAAAAGTATTTAAGGGCTGAAAAAATGAAGACCAGAGGGATCAGAGGAGGCTGTGACACATTGTTCTATGTATGGTGTGTATTCCCATGTGTCTACATGAATACCTAGGCACATGCCTTACCCATTAGCTTTAAATGTATATATATCTTTTTGGGTTGTATACAAATTTGGGTCTAGGCATATCACTCGAATGAATTAACATGAATTCATAGAGTACCTATCATGTGTTCAACACCATTTTGGGTGCTTACAAGGAAGAAACTTTCATGGACCTGCCCCAAATTATGTAGTTCTATCTAATAGCTTAATGCACTTGGGCCTGGAATGGGTTATCCATATATGTAATTCACAGTTCAGTATAGATATCTTTGGAGGTGGAGGGGAATGCCAGCTTATGCACATGTCTTTATCCTACATGCAAACACAAGAGGTTACATCATGGTTAAGGGAGACCTGTAACTATTCTTGCCTATGCTTTCTTCCAGTGACCCCAGTTTTGCCCGTCTGGGGCAGATGGTCTTAGAGTATGACCTCCCTCTGAAGAAGCTGACAGAGGAGTTTGGGCCTCACACAAAGGCAAGTTCCTTGAGCGAGTGGGGAATTCTTCCAGCGGAAGTTTATCATCCTCATCATTGACACTAAGGATTCATTTGTTTCTCCCCACAGGCTGTGAGTGAAGCCCTCCTCTCTTTACATTTCCTTTTCGTCAGGAGGAACCAGGGGGGCTGAGCAGTGGCGCAGTGCCCAGCTGCTGAGTCTCATCAGCAGCCCCCCAGCCATGATCAACCCTGCTAATTCAGACACAGTACGTTCCCTTCTCCTCTTGTCAGTGATGGCATTTTCTTTGCCAAGGCCATCTCTGTAGAGGGTGCTTCTTTCAGGAAAAAGCATCTCTAAGAGTGCTTTAAGCCTCTTCTAGGATGTGCATCTAAGTTGATCACCTCTTGTAGCTAAAAATCATGGTTGGGTTGGAGCTTTTGTTTGGACCAGGATTAGTGTGTGCTTGCCCATAGAAAGAATGTAGTAACTAATCATAGAATGAATGGGTAGATGAAAGTGAGTCATTAGACACTTTCAGCCTAGCAGGAACTTGAACATAGGTGTCAATTAACACATATTTTTGTTCAATTACTATGGGCCCAACATCCATGCTTAAAGAACTTAGAGTCTTGTAAGGGAATATATGCCATATAGTCATAAAAATATAAGGGATGGTACAAGATGAATGAGAAATGCCAAATGAGTGATTTCCACTTTAGGTGGTAAAAGAATCCAAAGGAGGGAGAAATCATGAGAATGTTTTGAGTATTTTGAGCTTTTCTGAACTGTTCAAGAGAAGTTATATTAAACCTTTTATTTGTCCTGACTTCCAGCCCAACCTCCTCTTCCTTTTCTCAACTGCATTTGTTTTTCCTCAGCCCACTTCTGGTTGCCTCACCTCTATTATTGGCAGGTTCCCCAGCCACTGGCTTATCACAGTGCCCTGATCCAGTCTGGCAAAATAAAAGTTAGTTTTGGCACTTAAATTCTAGCTTGACTGCCCTTGTCTTGATGGCCTTAGTCTTTAGGGGGAGACCAAGTTCAATAACGGCTTGACCATCTCTGCCTCCCTTCTCACAGATGGCCTGTGAGTACCTGTCTGTGGAAGTGATGGAGCGCTGGATTATCAGTAAGTTTTGTGGGATGAGGTGGGAATCGATGAAGCAGCAGTTTACATGGATAGAAAATTCTAACAGTCTTCCTCTGCACTGTTTCACCCACCTGCAGTTGGGTTTCTTCTTTGTAATGGCTGCCTCAACTCCAACAGCCAGTGCCAGAAGCTGTGGAAGCTGTGTCTGCAGGGCTCCCTGTACATCACCCTCATCCGGGAGGACGTGCTCCAGGTGCACAAGGTCACCGAGGACTTATTTAGCAGTTGGAAAGGGTGAGACACAAGAGCCAGCTGATCTTATTGTGAGAGTTTTTTAGGGGTCTTGAGGAGAGGGAAGACAGAAATCAAGGGAAGAAAGCATTCTTAGGAGAAAGGATCAGTTATCTACGTTAGATGACATTGACAGGTCAAAGAAAGTGAGGACTGAAAAATGTTCATTGGATTTGGCTATAAAGATGGTCTCAGGGTCCTTCCTGTGGACAACTTCATTTGAGTGCTGAGGTTGAAAGCTGGGTTGTGGTGGGTTTAGAAGCAAATGGGAGATAACAAATTTAATAAGTAACTCTTTTTTTTTTTTTTTTTTAAAGATTTTATTTATTTATTTGAGAGAGAGAGAATGAGAGACAGAGAGCACATGAGAGGGGGGAGGGTCAGAGGGAGAAGCAGACCCCCCGCCGAGCAGGGAGTCCGATGCGGGACTCGATCCCGGGACTCCAGGATCACGACCTGAGCCGAAGGCAGTCGCTTAACCAACTGAGCCACCCAGGCGCCCAATAAGGAACTCTTTTAAGACGTTTTTGAAGGGAAGAATAGAGAACTATAAAGAGAAGGAGGTGTTGGATTGAGGAAGGGGTCAAATACCTTCATTATTTTTTATAGTTGTAAACTAAAATCCAAACATGTACAAAATACAAAGTGGAAGTTGACTACAGTCTCATCTCCCAGAATAGTTTGGTGTATATCCTCCAGATGCTTATGTGTATATATAAACATGTAAAGATGTGCATGTATTTTCAACCTTATATAAGCAATTTTTAAAGAGCAGTGGAGCCACACTCTACATTATGTTCTGCAGTTTGCTTTTTTTCACTTACTCTATTTTGGGTATCTGTGCCTATCAGTCTACAGAGACTTAATCTTTTTAACAGTTGAATAGTATTCTGTTATGTGGTTGAAACGTAATTTATTTACCTAATCCCCTATGATGGACATTTGAACTGTTTCCACTTTTCTTTCTTTGTTTTTTATTTGAGGCATAGTTGAGACTGTTTCCTTTTTAAAAAATATCATTACAAACAATGCTATAATGAACATTCTTAGACATATATCTTTGTGAACATTTCTATAAGGTAGATTCTCAGAAGTAGAATTGCTGGGGTAAAGGGTATGCATATTTCAAATTTTATTTTATTTCATTTTAATTTTTTTAAAAGATTCCATTTATTTGAGAGAGAGAGAACAAGGGCACAGTCGGGGGAGGGACAGAGGGACAAGCAGACTTCCCGCTGAGCAGGGAGCCCAACACAGGGCTCCATCCCAGGACCCTGAGATCATGACCTGAGCTGAAGGCAGATGCTTAACCGACTTAGCCACCCAGGCGCCCCCACATATTTCAAATTCTAATAGCTCCTACCAAATTGCCTTCCAAACAGATGTATTACTATCTACAGTCTATGAGAATACTTATTCCTCATACTCTCAACAACTGGGTATTATCATAAAAAAAATCATTGTCAGAGTTAAGAGAGAGTAAATCTAAGATTAATAATTACAAGTTACAGGGGTGGATTTGGGTCTATATCTATATCCATTTCTACATACCTATAAAACTTTCTAATGATTATTGCTTTTAAGGAATGGAAGGCATGTTTGAAGAGGTTCAGTTCCCTATCACTAAGAACAACAACTAACATGTAAAATTTATAGTGTAGGGAGTTGTTTGGCATAAATGATCTAATTTGATCTTTATGTTACTTATACTCAGGTATAAGTATTAATATATTTTGTTACAGTTGGGAAGATGGAGCTCAATCTCAATGTCACTCAGTTAATATGGAATTAGGAAATAATTCCAGATTTTTTGACTCTTAATCCTGTCACTTTCCATCATATGATGTAGAGGTTGAAATAATTATCTCCCAGGAATGCCGTGAAGTTGAATCCTGATTTAATTAGGATACTTTCCAACCCTAAATTTCTTTGATTCTGTGCCAAGTTCAATAAGGGAGTGGTTTGGAGGAGGGAAAAGACAGGTTATGAAGTTTGACTAATGCAGTGGCAAGAGTGATGCTGGACAAGAGGAGACAGATATAAGGAACACAGGGAGCACACAGAGCCTAAGGTAATGTGGGAGTTTTGAGCATGGATCACTAGTAGAAAAAAAAGAGATATGGTCAGGAGAGTCAAATATTACAGACAGAGCAATGAAAAGGCCATCTGGTGATTCAGTCGTTCACATTGACTTTAGAAAGAGTAGTATTTTAGTGTCAAAGACCTTGTGGGATTCAGGGGTCAGTGAAAGGTGAGGAAGTAAAAAGCGTTTAGGTGTCTCTTTGGAGGAGTTTGGTAGTGTGGGAGAATGGGAAAGTTTAGTAGAATGTCAGGGTCAAGTGAAGGTCTTTCGGGGATAAGGGAGGCTTTGAACTCATGTGTTGGAAGAAGAGGATAAACCAGCCGAGAGGGAGAGATTAAAGTGACAAAGAGATAACTGATAAAGGCAAATTCTAAGAGGAAATGGGTGGGATTCAAGGTAGAGCTGGAGTAATGCTCTGCCTCTTTTATTTCCCTCAAACCTGGAAGAGTACTTTGGCCTGACGGTATCAAGGCAACAGCCTTGGGACAGGACGAGAAGTCCAGTCTCAGCTTTGCCACTAAAACCCTATGTAACCCCTGGCTAGTCATTTCTCCTCCCTACAGATTATTTTCTTCATCTGCAAAACAGTGAAGAGAACTGGATAATCTCTAAGTTCTGTGAGCCTCTGATTAATAGGCCAGGGGGGAAAGTCGGGTTTGCAAAGATCCTGCGAGTGAGGGCTGCCCATGCTTCCCGTACATAGGCTGTAGTTTGGAATCTCTCAGGACTGGGAAGGTGGGACAAGGCCTCTAATCGGCGGTGTGGCCAACGCTGCTGTGCTCGTGTCAATCCCCAGGTATGGCAAGAGAGTGGCAGACATAAAGGAAAGCAAGGAACATGTAATTGCGAACAGGTAAAGGTGGGGGATGGGCTCTCCAAAGGGGGGTTGGAATAGGAATCCCTCCTTTGTTCTCACCTAAGCCACCCCGGGTCTCTTTACAGCTTTATTGCTTCAACCCAAGAGCTTGCTGCTGCCCCACAGTTTCGTATGTTTTCTTACCGAGTCTAACTGTAGCATTGAACGTTCTTCCTACCTGACACCCCTTGCTAAATGCCTTAGGAGGATTTTTAAGGATGGGAGAGGCATTATTCTCTAGTTTCCACTTTCTTTCCTTAGTGGCCAGTTTCACTGTCAGCGGCGCCAATTTCTGCGGATGGCCGTGAAGGAGCTGGAGAGCGTGTTAACTGACGAGCCAGGACTACTGGGTCCCAAGGCAAGAGGAAAGAAGAAATGTTGGCAGGGGCATGATGACCAATGATAAAAGGCTCTATGTGGGGGGGAGTGACTTGGCATTCATGGGTTTTTGCATTTCTGAGTCTTCCGTGATCTGTTTGTATACGTATATGCTGATTCCCTTGAATCTTCTCGGAGTACCCTGAAACTTTTTGGTTCTCTTTTTTGGGCACCATCAGGGGGTAGTATATCATAGCTATTTGTGTACTTGTCTTATCCTCTATTTGAGTGTGAACTAATTGAAGACAGAGCTTGCTTTTTTTTTTTTTTTTTCCCAAACCACAGAAATGCCTAGTAAATATTTCTAAGATTCAATAGGGCTGAAAAAGTATCGGCTATGAGCTAATGTCAACATATGTACATGTCTGATTCTGTTTCATATGATTTTTTGTGGGCCTCTGGGTTTATTTTTGGACACTATTGCTGATGGGGCTACACAATTGTATCCATATGCGTATTATCATGATAGTTCTCTGTGCTTTGAAATCTGTTTTTCAGGTTGAAGATTCTCATAGTCCCTGTCCTCTTCTTAGGCCCTTTATGTTTTCATGGCCCTGTCCTTCATTCGTGATGAGGTCACCTGGCTGGTTCGCCACACAGAAAATGTCACCAAGACGAAGACCCCTGAGGACTATGCTGACTCGTTAGTACTCGACATGGTTAAGAATCTTGACCTTTGATGGACTGGGGGAAGGGACAGGGAGACATCCAATGACCTCAGGAGGTCTCAGTGTCTGCACTGCCTTTGTCTCAGTTGATATTTCGAGTCTCACAATCTCCCTGTTCTCATCCTCGACTTTGCAGGAGCATTGCAGAACTGCTTTTCTTGTTGGAGGAGATTAGGGCTCTGGTCCGAAGACACATCAAAGTGTTGCAGCAATACCACCTTCAATACTTGGCTAGATTTGATGCTCTTGTACTCAGTGACATCATTCAAGTAAGTTCAATTGCCTCTACTTTGGAAATGTCAGGGCAATCCCCAGTCATTTCCGCTTGGGGACCACCCTGGCTGAATTTCATGCTCCGTAGATTGTATGTCAAAAAGCCCGATTTTCCTCTCTACATTTGTTAAAAGGGGGAAAAAAAAAGACTAATAATCTCCGTAGTCTTTTTCTTTTCCTCCTACATGAAGCTACATAAAAATAGAAGAGAAAAATAAAGAGAAATTGGGTGTTAGCATGGCAGGGAAGCCAGGGAGTTCCCTCCATCTCTTGCTTAGCTCCTTCTGTTTTTGGCGCTTAGCAGTTCTTGTACCTTCATGTACTGAGTGAGCCTTGTGGTCCTTGTTTCTATCCTGGTGGAAGCTCTACCCACTTGATGGCAACTCCAACTTCTCTTTTAGAACCTGTCTGTGTGTCCTGAGGAGGAGTCCATTATAATGTCCTCATTCGTCAGTACTCTCTCCTCCCTGAATCTCAAACAAGGTAATTGGAGGGACATGGAGGAGGAAAGGTCTATATAAGGGTGAACATCTTTTGTTCTAGAAATATTGATCTCGAGCCAGGGAATAGGACAAGATGACTTTGAAAAGGATCTACCCTTCTGTGGAGTTGGATATAGGGTGCTGTTTTCTTATTTTCTTTTAAACTTCTTACAGTTGAGAGTGGAGAGAAATTTGAATTCTCTGGTTTGAGGCTGGACTGGTTCCGTCTACAGGTAGGTCTGTTCCTGTTAATGGTTTCCCATTCTGAGGGTTCTTCCTCTGCAACAATCCCTTCTCCTTTTATTTCCTAATCTCTCCTGTATAGAGTGATTCAACATTGAAAGCTGCTGAGGGGCACCTGGGTGGCTCAGTGGGTTAAGCATCTGCCTTTGGCTCAGGTTGGGCTCTCTGCTCAGTGGGGAGCCTGCTTCTCCCTCTCCCTCTGCCTGCCGCTCCCCTTGCTTATGCTCTCACTCCCTCTCTCTCCCTCTCTCTATCTCAAATAAATAAATAAAATCTTTAAAAAAAAGAAAAGAAAATTGCTGATTAGCAGGACAAACCCTAGCCAAACTGTAGCTCCAAGGCAGGCAGTCCTTCTCATTTATCTTGTTCTTCTCCACCACTTTTCTGACTCCAACCATAGGCATATACCAGTGTGGCTAAGGCTCCCTTGCACCTGCATGAGAACCCTGACTTAGCCAAGGTGATGAATCTCATTGTCTTTCACTCCCGAATGCTGGACTCAGTAGAGAATATACTGGTGGAAACTTCTGACTTGTCTACTTTCTGGTATGTCCTCATTCAGAGCACTTTATCATTTGACCTGATCTCTTTCCTGGCCTCTGTGGAGAACAGCAATTCCTTCCTACAGATGGGAAACCTTTTTTCTTTGAGACCTCCTTAGACGCAGGTGCTCCAACCCACTCATTCCAGCTTCTACCAACTGATAGGAATTTGAGGATGGTTTCCTTTTGTTTTGGCTTTCTTTAGGATAATTATCTGGGATAATTCACCACTATGGCTTTTCCCACACTGTTATCTTTGTAACCTTCTTTAGCTTCTTTTTATTCTTGGGACATTGTGATTTAAAAGAGACATGGGAAATGTGGAATTTTAGTAGAGAGAGCTGAAAATAATTGAGAGAGCTAGAGACTAGGGCCTTTGGAGAATGAAACTTAGTTTGTCTTCCTTAGGTATCATTCAGCATTTATCAAGTGACCACTGTTGTACATAACTCTATCCTTTGGTAGATCAAACAAACAACACAAGATGTTGACTCTGCTCTCTGCATTCAGTATTGGTGGGGAGATACAACACTCACATGTGAAAAGGACATCAACATATTAATTGCAAACATAAGAAAGTGTATAAAGAGTGCATGATGTTGAGAGGCTATAGGGTTGAGGAAAGATTAGCATCATGGAATTAACCTGAGAAAGTTTTCTGGAGCCTGAGTGGGCAAAATTTGGGAGCGATGTGGATTAGTATTACTCAAGGACTTCTAAATTAGGAAGAGTGGCCCAAATCACATAGAGGTTCTGAGGGAAGAATAGCAGATTTTGTACAAGGGAAGGGAAGAAGATTAGCACTAAACTGCCATGGGGTCCAGTATAAAAGTCTAAAAGGGTTAAGTTTCTTGGTTTCCTGTCTACCTTAAGAGTAGGGAAATGTGGTGCACTTGGCTGGCTCAGTTGGTAGAGCATATGACTCTTGATCTCGGGTTTATGAGTTCAAGTCCCATGTGGGGCGTAGAGCTTACTCAAAAAACAAACAGACAAACAAACAAACAAGTGTATGGAAATGAAGGAGGGAGGGGTGAAAATCAATAAATATTTGTTGAAAGAATGGATATTCTTTCCACCTCAAAGGGACCAGCACCTCAACCTTAGAACCTTGGTTCTAAGTCTCCTTCCCCTTTTTCTGCAGCTTCCATCTCCGCACCTTCGAGAAGATGTTTGCTATGACCCTGGAGGAACCTTCCATGTTGCGCTATGCCATCGCTTTCCCCCTGATTTGTGCTCATTTTGTCCACTGCACTCATGAGATGTGCCCAGAGGAGGTGCGTACCCTGGATGCCAAGCCCTGCCATCCCTCTAATCACATCTCATCCTTATTCCCCAAAACACAATTCCAAGTGCTGGTTTTGGTCGTAAAAAGGGTACATAGGTATGTGACACGTGTCCCTAAATGTCTCAGCTTGATGTAGAATGTGTCCTCTCTCTGGGTCTGAGTTTGTTCTTCTGTAGAAGGAGTGGTGGCTCAGGCCAGGGGATCAGAGCAGATTATGAGGAAGAAGTAGTGGCTGTCTTGGTGATGACAATTTCTTCCTTGCTTCCTCTTTCCCAAAGTACCCCCACCTGAAGAACCACAGCCTTCATCACTGCAACTCCTTCCTGGAAGAGTTGGCCAAGCAGACCAGCAACTGCGTCCTGGAGATCTGTGCTGAACAACGAAACCTGAGCGAGCAGGTAGGCTCAGACTTCTGTCTCTGATTCAATTTCCCTCTGTTTACCTTGTCTTTCTCTCAAACGCCAAGTTCTCTAAACTTTTCTCCCAAGTAGGGCTAGGGCTTTTGTGTACTTGAGTTTATGGCAGGTTTCTTTTCTTGGTGTAACCCTTCAGTCTTTGCTCCCTCAGGACTAGATAGATGTATCTAAAAATACTCTTATTTGAACAGCTGCACACCAGCAAAATCAGTGCTGTCATTTGAAGAGTTTTGAGAGATGAGTTAACTTTCTGATTTCTTTCCCCTCCTCTCTCTGCCCTGTGTACACATAGTTAGGACGGTGGACCCCCCAACATCACCCGTCTTGTCTCACCTTTCTGTCCATCTGCACCCTGATCTGGGGCTCTGTAACCATTTCCAGATCTCTCCTCTGTGTTTATCCTCAGGGCTGCTTTCTTGTCCTTATCTGCTTGTTTTCCCCTCTCTCCCTTCCCTTGACTGACTCACAGCACCTGGTCACGATGAGCTCAATGTAAATCTCAGAAAATTTGAAAATTAGGAGCTGCTTCTGCTGTTGCCCTGGAGCCTTTTAGGTTTCCTAGACTACCCACCCTTCCTGGGTTTGAGTCAGACTTTGTAGCGACTTTGGGAGAAGGATGAGCCAGGATGTGTGTGTGTGTTGTGTATGCATATGGACAGTTAATATTATTACTTACATAACCTTCCATCTTCTCATATGTAAAATGTGGATAAAAATTGTTCCTTTGTAGAGGTATCATAGAGATGAAATGAAGTTGAGTATGTTAAATATTTAGTACACGACTCTCAACAGATGTTAGCTGCTATATTATTTGGTACTTACTGGGCACTAAGCTCTGTGCTGGGTTTTGGGATGGGCCCCAGAAGGAAGTTACACAATCCCTGCCCTTGGGGAATGTCCTGATTTAAGGGAAAAAGGAATACAAATACATGTTAGAAAGAAATTTAAAAAATGAATGCAAAGAATATAGGCAAACAAGTACGATTATGAGTATACTCATCACTCAATTTGAATACCTACTACATGCAAGGGACACAGGTAAAGAGATTTGCTCAGTGCTCTATCAAGGATGACGAAAACATGACATGAGTAATTGTTTTCACACACACCAGAACTTTTGCAACCAAGTGAGTATCGCCCCCTCCAAAGTTATCATTTCCAAAAAATAATTGGTGATGTTGCCATTACTAATGGAGTTACGTCTTTTACTACTTTCAGAATCAACCACAGACATTTTGGCACCATTTCAGGGCTGACATATCTTTAGTGTCACATCTTTTAGTGTGACTGTGAAGTAACAAAACCAGTTTTCTCACGGCTCTTATGCTGTTCGGAGAGTAATTCTGAGTGAAGAGTTTCCAGACATGCTTTGCACATGCTCAGCAGCATTGGGTTAAATGGAGAGAATTCTAAGATGATTACCTTGAAGGAGATACCGGAATATATAATTCTATCTTCCATTTTCTGTGCAGATGACTGGGTATCTCGGTGAAGAGAAGGGATGCAGAATTGGTGTTTAAACTAACTAGCAAGAAATATACTATCTTGTAAAAAAAAAAAGTGGAAAGACAGTGCTGGTCATGTTGTGAGCTCTGAGTCTCTGGCGGGTTGTGCTAGTATGGGTAGCTGATTCCATGGGACAGAACATGATGAATTGTAGATGGTTTTTCCATACAAGCAAAAAACAACTGTCTCCTCAGGTTGGAAGATCCAAGAAAGTGCAGTTGAGTGGAGCTCTTAGATCCTATCCTTTTACTTGAATTTTTCCATCAGGACAGACTCTCTCTCAGGCTGTGGGTGGGGACTTGATGATCTGATCCATAAAAGACACTGCCATTTTGAGACTTTGAGCCCTCACCTTGAGGGGTATTTAGTGAAAACTGAAAGAAGTGGGTGCAGTTCAAATGGGCCGCCATTAGAGAAAGAGATGCTGGAAGGAAAGAGAGAGAAAGGTAGAAAAATGAAAGAAGAGACATCAATGGAGGGCCTGTTAGATGGGGATTCTTGTCAGTTCTATCTAGGAAGGAATCTCATTTCTCTACTCGCTTGTGTTTGTTCCTACAGCTTCTACCTAAGCACTGTGCCACTACCATCAGCAAGGCCAAGAATAAGAAAACCATGAAGCAGAAGCAGACCCCCAGAAAAGGAGAGCCCGAGAGGGACAAGCCAGGAGCTGAGAGTCACCGGAAGAACCGCAGCATTGTCACCAAGTGAGGACCTGGGCCCTTGAGGGCCAGGTGGGCACTCCTCAAAGAAGGGAGAACACGGAAGAGGGAAGGTGATACAGCAAGAGAACGTGGAGGTGGTGGTGGGGAATGACAGAGAGGGAAAAGCACTTACATGTGAATTTTCTCCTTTGCCTTTGAAGGCAGCATCAGTAGGTACTGGTCTAGGAGTCCTAGAAGACGAGAGGGTCTAAGGGTCGTGGGCCTGACAAATCCTTCCCAGATACTAGCAGGTAGTGCCAGACCCGCAATCAAGGCTCATTTTACTTTCTCAATTTCCCAGCATGGACAAGCTACACTTAAACTTGACAGAATTGGCACTGACAATGAATCACGTACACAGCTTCTCTGTGTTTGAACACACCATCTTCCCTTCTGAGTATCTCAGCAGCCATCTGGAGGCCAGACTCAACAGGTACCACTCTTTCATTGTCTTCTGCGTTGGGCTAGTATGATCGTTCTCAAAGTTGGGTTCTGTTAGATTCACCTGATTCATCTTGGCGGTCATTCTGATACAGTCGATCTGGCATAGGTCTCAAGTATCTTTACTAAAATCCACTAACAAGAAGGGTCTGACACTTCTGTAGGTGGTTTTGGGAAACAAGCAGAATCGATCACCACTGGCTTAGTAGAGTGAGCGGGACTTTTGCAGTCAGCAGACCTGTGTTGACATCCTGGCCCTCGGCTAAGACCCTGGAGCAGGGGTTCTGACTTATTTGAGCCTTAGTTTCTGACCCTGTAAATAAGGATAATGATATTTACCTTATAATGAGAATTACTTGTAATTGAGAATTGGTACAGAAGGAAAGGTAATAAACAGTGAGTTCAAAGTTCCTGCCATAAAGAGGTTTCGATAAAATGGATTCCCTTCTTTCCACTGTGCCTCTCTTTCCATTGCCCCCTGAAGTAGGAGGAACATTCCTGATATTGGAATTGACCACTACAGTCAGCAATTAGGGGAAATGAGGGGAAGAATTATTTTGAATAATCCCCTAGTCTTCTATGTTTTGTTTTGGAATATGTAGTATATTCACTCAAGTTGCCAGGGAAGGCCTGCTTGAGAAAGTGACATTTGAGTAAACTCCTGAAGGAATTGAGGAAGCCAAGTGTGTGACTATCTGGGGAAAGCATTCTAGGTAGAGGAACTAGCCAGTGCAAAGGCTCTGAGGTGGGAGCCTGCCTGGAATGTTCAGGAGATACAGGGGAGGCCAGTCGGGCTGGAGCAGAAGGAGCCAGGGGCAGATGGGTCGTATGTGAGATTAGAGAGGTTGGGGGAGTGGCAGACTGTGTAGGTGTTTCTGTGTCATCGTAAGCACTTTGACTTTTATTCTGAGTGAGATGGGGGGCCTTGGCAGGGTTTGAGCAGGGCAGGAACGATAAATGTACCTACCTTATTGGGTTGCTATGAGATTTAAAGGAGATAATTGCATGTAGTTAAATCATAGCACAGCGCCTGGAACACAGTATAAGTGTGCTGTTACCGTGTTTAATATTATTGACTGTGATTATGATTTTTGTCACCCAGAGCCATTGTGTGGCTGGCTGGCTACAACGCCACGACCCAGGAGATTGCAAGGCCTTCTGAGCTGTTGGCAGGAGTCAAAGCGTATATCAGTTTCATACAGTCACTGGCCCAGTTTATGGGTGCAGATGTTTCTAGAGTCATCCGTAATGCCCTCCTCCAGCAGACACAGCCACTGGATTCGTGTGGAGAACAGACGATCACCACTCTCTACACAAATTGGTCAGTGTTGCTTATCCTCTTCCACCACCTTACCTCTTTGTTAGCCCTTTTTCCTTTACCTGGTCAGAACTCGGGTCCAGGCATTTTAGCTCCCAGGGTCATAGACCCCCAGAGGCTTGTTTCTGCTTGAGGACTAGAGCAGTAAGTGGGGGCAAACCCAGATCCCCTTCTGTCCACGGGGGACCTTCCATGTAACATCCATTCATCTACTCCATAGCAACCTTTTTCCTCCTTTTTTTTTTAAGATTTATTTATTTCAGAGAGAGAGAAAGAGAGAGAGAGCCTGCAGGCATGCTTTTGTGCAAGTGGGGGGAGGGGCAGAGGGAGGGGGGAGTCCCAAACAGACTCCCCACTGAGCGCGGAGCCCAATACAGTGTTTGATCCCGCGACCTGAGATCATGACCTGAGCCGAAATCAAGAGTTGGATGCTTAACCAACTGAGCCACCCAGGTGCCCCTGACCTTTTTCCTCTTAATCTCCAGTTCCTAATCTTCCTTTTCTGGATTCTCACTGTTTTAATTTCAAATGCTCTCTCTTCCTCTTTCTGAAGTTCTTTTATGTCTCTTTTTGTCCAGCTTCTCTCCCTGAAGACTATTCTGTCTAACACCATATCTCCAGAATACTATCACCTCACCTCTGACATGACCATGTCAAGTCTAGCAGATTGTTTTTAATAGGAAGGAGGCCTCCTCTCCAAAACCAGAGGAAGTAGGAATTAGCAATGTTTCCTTAGAGATTTTGAGGATGGAAAGGAGCTGGAATCCTACCTCCCCAAGCCACTGGGTGGCGCTCTTATTCTAATATCAGCTCAGCAGGCGCCAGGCTGCAAAGAACCCCGAGTTGGGGAAAGACCGAGACAAAGTTTGCAAGTAAAAATGCCAACAGGGCCTGTCAGAAAAGGTAAATGGATGTTGTGGGTTAGGTGAAGACTGAGCCGTTAAAGAAGGCATGCTCCTCTGATGGGGGCAGCCACCTCTGACCTCCACCTGATCACTGCCCCACTAAAACCTTATTTTTAATGTAAAATCTCCCAGTTTGAAAATTTTGACAACAAATTCAAATTAAAAGAAAAAAATAAACTTACCTTTGGTGGCTGGGTTTGGCCCACCCGTGGTTAGCTTGTGACTTCTGTAGGACCTAGGCCTAGAGCTAGTGGCTGGGTGAGTGGGACGGGTTGGCCAAGCCCTCCTTTGCTGATAGTGGTTAGAGGCCAAAGCTTCCCCGGACGTCAGGGGGTAATATCTGGAGACCAGATGACCAGTGTTCACAAGGCTTCTGTCTGTCCAGGAGGTTTGACTTAGGATCCGCTTCCAGAATCCTAGGTTCTCAGTCCAACATTCTCACTGGGGAGGTTGAGGCTAAGTATGTTTCAAAGGACCCCAATTAGTAGGAATTTTTTTTCTCGTCCGTTTGGGCTTGTCTTACCTGACAGAGAAAGGCCAAGGGTGGGGGGGGGAGAGAATAGTTGGAAAAGAGCAGGGGCTGAGGGAGGGGAGTGCACACTGTTACATTTGACAGCCCAGTGAAATAACCTGCAGATTGGAGGAGAAGCGAAATTACATTACTGCCAGTTGTTTTTGAGCCAATAGCTTGGGGTGTTAATTAGAGTGTTTTACTGTCTTCTTTGAGTCTCTTCTCCCCACCTCAGCCTTTGGCAGAGTTTCTCTTCCCGAGCCCAGTGGTAGTGGTAGGGAGCTATGGAGAAAGGACTGAATGCTAATCTTGTGTGTTTTCTTGGCCAATCCTGTAGGTACCTAGAAAGTCTGCTTAGACAGGCGAGCAGTGGGACCATTATCCTCTCCCCAGCCATGCAGGCCTTCATCAGCCTTCCCAGAGAGGGGGAGCAGAACTTCAGTGCAGAGGAGTTCTCTGACATCTCTGGTGAGTCCAGGGCCTGGTCTCCTTGTCAAGGAGCTGAGCCTTTCCCCTCAGTACTACAGAACTCATCTAAATTCTCCTACCTTCCCAGAGGCTCATTCTGTATGCTCCTCAGCATCTCTGTGAGATTACATGTTAGGAACAATAAAGGGATCCTAAGCGAGGCCCAGAATTGAGGAGTGGCCTGGGGGTGGCAGGTGGAGAGGGAAAATGAAGGGAGGTAGGAGCTAGGCAAGGGCACTCAAGTCACTGAAAGGGTTTATTCTTAGAAGGGTGGTGAATATTTTCCATTTCCATACAGAATGAAGAGTGGGACATATAATGAAGGGTAAAAGATAAATGTAAGGAGGACATTCTGATATTTGGAATTATTAAATAGTGGTCTGATGTCATAGCATCTTCTTTCTTAGGGATAAATTTTAGGGCCTTACTTAGCCAGAGCTTGGATTGCTAATATATAACAATGATGGTAAAATAATAGATGACATTCATTGTGGGCTAAGTTCTGAATGGTTCACGTGTATTAATTCCTTTAATCCTCACAATGGCTTTGAGATAGGTACTCTCATTACCCCCATTTTACAGATGAGGACACAGAGACACAGAGAGGTTAAGGAGCTTGCCTAAGGTTACCCATTCATAAATGCTAGAACTGGGATTTTAACTCAAGGCAGTCAAATTCTAGAACCTGGGTGCTTAATCATATGTAGTGCTGCTTCCCATTGTGTACGAGTGCTTTGGTGTCTCAAGGCCAGCAGGTAAGGATTGTGGAGTAAATGAGCTGGGAGTCATTCTCTTTTTTAAAGAGGGCTGGCAGCCATACAGATCCTTTTTAATGGATTTGTGTTACTGACTGATTGATGAACTATCGTACTGCTTCCTCCTTCCTCTCACCTCCCTATAAATCATGGATCCTGCATGGTGTCTGGGGCAGGTGGGGGATGTTTCCATGACCCTGCCTTCTCCATTCTTCCCTTTCCTTGGTGTGGGGGGGGAGGTGTTATGAAAGAGTACACAGTTCTGTTGTCCAGCTCCATCTCCTTCTTACCCTCATTCGGACTCCATCAGTAAGCTGACCCTACTCTTTGCCTGTTGGAGGTTTCAGCCTCTCATCAACTCCACCCACAAACTGTAGGCAGCATCTAAAATCAGCTTTAGGTCTTGCTGACAACTGATGAGCAGCAGGAGGTAAGGCTGGTTCCCCCTTCTACCACCCCCAGCCCAATTTCCCTGAGTTACCATGGTGATGGGGCAATGCTACTGTAAAAATAGATAGATGGAAAGAGGAGGATGCCCCAGGGTTACTAGCCTGGAGTCGAGAAGACTAGAGTAAGGAGGATTGGCGGATCCAAACTGGTGGATCAGTGTGTCTTCTCTCTAGAGCAGGCAGTTCTGCTCTTCTTCCTGTCAGCGATTTTAGCATTAGTGAGTCGACCAGGTGGGAAGTCTTTTTTCTAATTCTCAGCTCAGTTCTTCCTGCTGTAAATAGGAGAGACCAAAAATGTGTCGTATTTCGTCCAAACAGGGCTCTGACCAGTTCCACTTCCTCTGTCCTTGGTGGAGCCCTAGATCAACTGGTCCTGCCTTCAAGGACTAGAGGGTGCTTCTCGATTTCTTTCCCCTCTGACCTCTTATTGACTATGTTAAACTCACTTTTCTGCTACTGGTCTCTTGTGGTTACTTTTGGTCATTTATGGTTTTCTCTGCTGGGATGGCCCATGGCCAAAGATCATCTCTGGAGCTCCTTCCTTTTTGGATTTGTCTCTAGTGTTTCTAACAGGGGATTTCCCCAGGCAGGTTTCATTTACTTCACAAAGGGCCAGAAGCAGGATGGGTAGGAACCCATAAGGCATCTGGGCAGGCCAGAGGAAGAAGGATTCAGAAGAAAAAACAACTGGGATTCTGGGGTTGTGTGTTGATTATGAAAAAGAAAACGTAGCTCAAGGAGAGGAAAATTTGGACAGTGAGGGAAGTGGAAGGGGGAGCATAGAAAACCCCAAACCTTAGACAAGGAACCAGTTGTGGTACTTACAGTAAGGGGCAGTAGGACATCGTGCTAGGTTTCAGGTACCAGCCCTTGACTTGGTTAAATGACCTTGGACAAGCACTTAATTCTCCCATGTCTGTTAAACCAGAATGATGTGCCATATACTTCAGAGGGCTGTCAATAATTATCATAACAATAATCCTTTAATCATAAATATCTTTATAAGTTTCTAAGGTTTTTATAATGGTATCTTCTTTACTCTCATATCAACTCTGTGAAGTATTCAGTGCAGATACTAATTTCTTCATTTTACAGAGAAATAAATCGAGGCTCAGAAAGAATCAGTGACTTGTTTAAGGTCTTACATCTAATAAAGTTAGTACAGCTAGCCCAGCAAGAGCAACCCAGGTACCACATGAAGGGACTTGGAAAAGTATAGATTCCTAGAAGAATGTAAAGTAAATATCATTTGTGGGAAATCTTTGCGTGCGTACCAGAGGGGAGACGGTGATTTGTCTCATAGGCAGGCCAGACCTGTCACCTGAATGTAGGACTTCAGGCCACTTTTGCTCCCCAACTTCCCACTTCCTTTCCTGGATGAAAGACATTGTAAATATTCAAAGTACTCTCTACCTGTGGTGGAAATGCCCCAGTGGCCCCTAAGCCCCCTGGGACCTCTAACTCTCTTGCAGAGATGCGGGCCTTGGCTGAACTCTTGGGCCCTTATGGCATGAAGTTCCTGAGTGAGAACCTGATGTGGCACGTGACCTCTCAGATTGTGGAGCTGAAGGTACTGTGGAAGCCAGGCCTGGGGTGGAAGCCAGGCCTGGGGAAGGGGTAGAAGTAGGAGACCCCCCGGGGGGGAAGAGTACCACAGTTTTGTCTTTTCCTGATTAATGTCTCTGTGTCCTGGCTGCAGAAGCTGGTGGTGGAGAACATGGATGTACTTGTTCAGATCAGATCCAACTTTAGCAAGGCAGATTTGATGGCTTCTCTGCTGCCCCAGCTGATAGGTGAGCACCTCCCTAATGGGAGAAGGAACTGTGGGAACGGCCTTGCAGATGACAGGGGTTTGGGGGGAGATCTGGGGGATAGGCTGGGTCTGCGGAAGCAAAACCATCAGTATTCTCCTAAGTTCTACTTCCGTAACGGTCTTCATTCTCCTCAGGGGCTGATAATGTGCTGAAGCGCATGACCATCATTGGAGTTATCCTCACTTTTAGGGCCATGGCCCAAGAGGGACTTCGGGAGGTGAGTTGGGGGGAAGGGGCTGCCCCAGAATCACAGACTCCTCTGAAGGTGGGGTTTGTATGAGAAGTCGTGGAAGCTTGTGGTGAGCATTGAGGAGAAAGGAGGAACTTAATTTGGGAGAGGTCCTGGAAAATCTCTGGGGATAGACGAGTGGAGGACACCGAGGGGCACGATGAGAGGGATAGTGTGGGAGGCTGGCTGGGTCCTTATCTTAAGTTGAGGCCTTTTTTTGTTTGTTTCCATCTATCTCTGAAGGTACTGGCGCTGTCCTGGGGACTCACTTATCTTCTCTCTCTTCCAGGCGTTCTCCTCTCACTGCCCATTTCTTATGGGTCCCATTGAGTGCCTGAAGGAGTTTGTCACTCCAGACACAGACATCAAGGTATAGAACAGTGCGAAGTAGGATCCACTTGGGAGATTTTTCTTGTTGAAAAGGATGTAGCCAGGATCTTATAAGGGAGGGGGTGCTCTGAGGAATACTGTAGGGAGATGAGCCGGCATTTGAATAGGAAAGCACTGGGGGAGATTTTGTGGAGAGAGGAGCACTGGTCAGACAGTATTCTTGGAGAGAGAGGGCAGAGCTGGGGAGACACGAGGGGATGGAGAGACATGGAAGCCTGGCCAACCTATGAGAGTTGGGGAAACGTTACTGGAAAAAGCTAAGGTCGGGGCGCCTGGGTGGCTCAGCCATTGGGCGTCTGCCTTCCGCTCGGGTCATGATCCCAGGGCCCTGGGATTGAGCCCCAGCTGGGCGGGAAGCCTGCTTCTGCCTCTCCCACTCTCCCTGCTTGTGTTCCCTCTCTCGCTGTCTCTCTCTCTGTCAAATAAATAAATAAAATCTTAAAAAAAAAAAAAGCTAAGATCTAGGAAAGTATCCACCTAAAGTGTGCAAATTAGATACTGACCCACGTGCAAACAATTCCCTCTTCAGTCAGGAGCTTAGGTACTTCTTTGTAAAAAGATTTATGGCTTCCATCCCCACCCACCCTGCCTGCCCTCAGAGTTGCCTTTTTCTGGCCTTTCCTTTCTCCTAGTTCTGAAAACTTTTGGTTCCTCTATGTCTGTGTCACCTGGCTCAGGTCCCCATTTACTACAGAGATGTAAGGTACTGCAGGTACCCTGAGTAAAACAACCATTTCTCTGTGCCTCCCACACCTCTGCAGCATCTTTTGTCTTTTGAATAAGCTGAAACAAACAAGTCTGTTACATAGGATATATAGCCAAAGGCTGGAAACAAGGGCGTTCAAATGCACAGAGCAGGCTGCTTCTCTTACAACCGATTCCTCTCACGGAGAGAGGTCTGTGATTAAGAGGGAACTGGTTAGCAGGAAGAATTAAAATTAGATATTGAGAAAAACTTCCTTACCCTGAGATCAAAAGAGTTGTGAAATCTCCTGCTCTCTCTGCCCGAACTTAAGGGTGAAGCAGTCATGGGAGCTGTGTGGGTTTGGTGTTGCATGGGGATGGCTGCCGGCTTCTGACCATTCTTTTGCGGTGAACCTGGGTTTCCGGCAGTTGCTGATGTTGGGGATGAATGCTCTAGATTGTCAAGAGCTTGTCTACCTGTATCGCCTGGGCAGCACTGAGTTTTAGGCTCTGCCTGCTTGTGAAAATAAGCAGGTTGGAGCAGAGAAGGGGGGATGGTGGCCTGTCCATCAGAGATTATGTTATGCCTCAGTCATCCCTTTCTTTCTCCAGAACACTACAGGTTGTGGACCAGGTCCCTGATTTCCCCAGCCATGGTTGCCATGAGCACAGTCATTTAGCTATAGGGAATTTAAATAAAGGGCAGAGCAGAACGTGGGAAAAGTTTGCCTTCTCTAAGTAGATTGGTATGTCTATAGGGTTCTTTGCATAAGATACCCCACTCCGTTGTCTACTCTTGAAACAATTATTCTTGTTCTCTAAGAACACTTTTTAAAAAAAGATTTATTTATTTATTTTAGAGAAGGGGGAGGGACAGAGGGAGAGAAAATGCCAAGCAGACTCTGTGCTGAGCTCTTAGCCCAACGCAGGGCTCAATCTCATGACCCTGAGATCACAACCTAAGCCAAAACGAAGAGTCAGACACTCAACTGACTGCACCACCCAGGTGCCCCATCTCTCAGAACATTTTAGAGTAATTTAAAAAATCTCAAACAAGGTCTAAATACTTGGCATGGGAGTGGGGGTGTGGGGCTATTTCCTGGGAACCCAATTTTAAGTACAACAAGGGATTCAAGTATCAATCAATAAAATATTAATTGAATACCTTCTATCTGCTTTGCATTGTGTTAAACTAAAGAGGAGTGGGGTGCCTGGGTGGCTCAGTTGGTTAAGTGTCTGCCTTCAGCTCAGGTCATGATCCTAGGGTCCTGGGCTCAGCAGGGAGTCTACTTCTCCCTCTGCCTCTGCCCCTCTGGCTCATGCTCTCTCCTGCTATCTCTCTCTCAAATACATAAATAAAATCTTAAAAAAAAAAAAACCAAAACAAAAACTAAAGAGGAGAAAAAGAAGTGTAAATTTCCTGGCTTTGAGATAAAGGAAGAAGAGGAAAAGAATAAGGTTTATTGGTCTATTAGTGACGCTTGAGTATGTAGGGTAGATGTTTTATACATGTGGTCTAATTTAATCTCCACAACAACTCTGTGAGGTATTATTATCCCAGTTTTACAGATGAGAAAACTGAGGCTCAAAGAGGTGAAGTAACTTTTAGCTGAGGTCACACATTTAGAAAGTGGTGGTCCTGGGATTTGAACCCAGATCTTCTCACTCCAAGGCCTTTTTCTCTCCTCAGAGGCCATGAGGTTTTAAAGGATTGCTTTCTAGATGGTGAGACAAGCCATAGGTCTCACCTCCTGTCTTAAAAGATAACTGCTCATACCAGGCAGGTGTGTGATCCATGCTAAGTCAGTGGTGCCACTTTAAGGAGGGAGAGATGGGTTTGGGTTGAAGTATTCAAGGAGGGCTTCACAGACACTATGAGATTTGAGGTAAGCCTCGAGGGGTGGGTGTCACTTAGCTGTAAGTAGAGAGCAGGAAAGGACGCTGTAGAAGAGGGAAGCACATGAACCAAAGTATGGAAGTCAGGAAGCGAGGTGTAGTTTGGAGATAGTGCATCAATGACCCTGGCCTCATGGACTGTAGGAAGCACCTTGGGAAGAAGATTGAGAAAGTCAACGCGTACAATGGAGTATCTGCATGCTGAACAAAAGCATTTGTGCTTTTCCCCTGTAGGTTAGGGAGAGCCGTGAAAGGAATGCCTAGACGAGATGATAGTATACTGAAAATCTATGATCTGTGATCCAGGAATCCCAACTCCCTGTAGCTTCTGTCCAACACTTCTCTCCTGGGAATCCTGTCCAGGATGTTGTTTTCTTCTTTACTAGGTGACCCTGAGTGTCTTTGAGCTGGCCTCTTCTGCAGGAGTGGGCTGTGACATTGACCCAGCCCTGGTGGCTGCCATTGCCAATCTGAAAGCTGGTAAAATTGGGGAAAGTGGGCAAGGGAGGGCTCGGGCCCTATTTTTAGGTGGGCAAATGTCAATGTCAAAGAAGCCTTTATTTGGAATTGTGAATTCGGAGGATATAAGCTGGGAGCTAAAGAAAGACTTAAAGTGTTGGGGCGCCTGGGTGGCTCAGTCATTAAGCATCTGCCTTCGGCTCAGGTCATGGTCCCAGGGTCCTGAGATCGAGCCCCTCATCAGGCTCCCTGCTTGGTGGGAAACCTGCTTCTCCCTCTCCCACTCTCCCTGCTTGTGTTCCCTCTCTCACTGTGTCTCTCTCTGTCAAATAAATAAATAAAATCTTTAAAAAAAAAAAGAAAAAAAAAGAAAAAAAAAAAGAAAGACTTAAAGTGTAGTCCCTAGCCCCCAGAAAATACTTAGGCAATTTAGACTCCTAGCCAGGTTCCAACCAGTTGACCTGTCAGTCTGCTAAAAAATATTAAATGAGGGTCTCTTTGATGCTCAGCAAGGACTGAAAGGAACTTACAATCTAGTAGGGGAAATCAGGTTAATGCAAATGAAACAATGAGAGAGCCATCCGCCGTCACATAAGATTTCATGCTGAGTTATGTGGTATGGCATCTAAGTTCCCCAGAGTGATCTGGTGCTCTCCCCTCCCACAGAATCACCTTGACACTATTCACTTCTTCCCCTGGTCTCCCATTGTCTCTGACATTTCCCATTTCTTACACACGCTCAGAATGGGATGAAACAAGGAGCTGGTATTAAGCCCTTTCAAAACTGCCAGACCGGCCCTTCTTCTCTCTTGGTTTGGTGAGACTCTTTGCTCTCCTTCCTGCCTGTCCTCCCCATCAGACAGCTGACAGTGTCCTCGGACCGCATGTGGGCAGAACCCTTCGCTGAGAGCTTTGCTTCAGTCACCAGAGGAGGCCTCCAGGATCGGGCCCCTCATGATAAGTGGGGGCTAGTCCTGTCCCCTTCAGCAGTAATGACTTGCCTATAGTGCTTTAGAAAAGTGTTTTCATAGATGTTTTCTTATGTGATCCTGACAGTAATTCTGTGAAGTAGGGCCTCTGTAGAAGATAACTCCTGTTTGCTGAACTTACTTCTCCTCTTTTCTTTTTTCTGTCTTACCAGATACTTCATCCCCTGAGGAAGAATATAAGGTGGCCTGCCTGCTCTTGATCTTTCTTGCGGTTTCCCTCCCACTCCTTGCCACTGACCCCTCTTCCTGCTATAGTATTGAGAAGGATGGTAAGTAAGGACTACTTTGAGTAGTTTGAGGGGTCAGTCCCCTGGGGTAGGGAGATGAGACGGAGACATTTACCTGGAGAATCCAGACTTCTGACTCAGGTGTAAAGTTCAGTTTCAAAAAACACTTGTGAATGAACTATCGGTAAAATGCAATTCCAGTGGGAATTTTTAAGAATAGCCTTCTCTTAATATCCTAAATATCTCCTCATATTTTTTAGGAATATCATTCCCCACATGCCTCCTAGTCCTTTTGGTGTCAAACAGGGGTGGCCTCGCCTGAAAAACTGAGAGACCACCCGCTGGGATCAGCCTGGAGTGGCTCACTGTATTCCCTTTTGTTTCTCCCCCCTTCTGTCAATCGTAACCTAGGTTACAACAACAATATCCATTGCTTGACCAAAGCCATCATCCAGGTGTCTGCTGCCCTCTTCACACTCTACAACAAGAACATTGAAACTCACCTTAAGGAGTTTCTGGTGGTGAGTGGCCCTAGGCCATAAGGAATGGAAGATTCCAAAGTCTTTTGGGATGGAATGGAAGATTGCAAAGTCTGGTGGGAATTGGTGTGGCTTAAATCCATAGACAGCTGTTATTGAGCGGGTCTTGGAGTCTAACCTCCCACCTAATTCTTCAGTGAGTGAGTGGCACTCTGTGAAAGGCAGGAGTTTCTTCTAAATTCCGTAAGAGCTGGTGTTTCAGCCTCTGCGGGACTACTTGCAAAGAGCACTGGACTGAGTCAGAGAATCTGAGTTCTAGTTCTGGGTCTGCCACTAAGAAGTTGTGTGACCTCTGAAGAGCCAAACTTTTGGGGCCTCATTTTGCCCATTTGTTAAATAGGGAGGTTAAACTGAATCTATGATTCACTACCTTGATTGGGATGCCTTAGAATATCCGAGGGAGTTGTTGAAATACAGATTCCTGATCCTTATGCCAGACATACTGAATTAGAATAGCCCAGGGTGAGTCCAGGCCTCTGTTTTTTAAAAAATTAATTAATTTTTAAATAAATTAGTGTTTATTTATTTTTTATTTTTTTAAAGATTTTTATTTATTTGACAGAGAGAGACACAGTGAGAGAGGGAACACAAGCTGGGGGAGTGGGAGAGGGAGAAGCAGGCTTCCCGCGGAGCAGGGAGCCTGATGCGGGGCTCGATCCCAGGACTCCGGGATCATGACCTGAGCCGAAGGCAGACGCTTAACGACTGAGCCACCCAGGCGCCCCAGTTAGTGTTTATTTTTATTAATAAACTCATGACCCGAACTCATGACCCCGACATCGAGACCTGAGCAGCTGATCAAGAGTCAGACGCTTAACCGACTGAGCCGCCCAGGTGCCCCAGACCTCTGTTTTTAACAAGGTCTCCAGGATATCTGCTGCGCAATCAAGTTGGAGACGCCAAGTTTTAGAACCTTTAAGGCCCTTTCCAACTCTCATCTTGACAAAAAAAAATCAAACTTTTTTCACATTCTCAAACTTTAGCATAAATCAGAATCACCTGGAGAATTTCTGATTCAGTAGATTTGAGGTGGGGCTGGAAAATTTGCATTTCCAAGTTCCCAGATGATGTTGATGCTGTTCATCCTGGGATCTCACTTTGAGAACCACTGTCTCCATTTCTAGGACTGGAGCTTTTTTTTTTTTTTTTTTTATTTTTTTTTTTTTTTGAGAAAGAGAAAATGACAGAGAGAATGAGAGGGGTGAGGGTCAGAAGGAGAAGCAGACTCCCTGCTGAGCAGGGAGCCCGACGCGGAACTCGATCCTGGGACTCCAGGATCATGACCTGAGCTGAAGGCAGCCGCCCAACCAACTGAGCCACCCAGGAGCCCCTCTAGGACTGGAGCTTTTAACCAGACAGCCGATTATACAGTAGGTTACATCCAATTTATTTGAGAAAAAATTATTTAAAAAAAACATTTTTAGCCAAAGTTTGACTCCCTGTAGCTATCACCATTGATCTTAGTTTTGTTTCTGGAAAAACGCAGAATAAGTAATCTCTTTCCATTGTTGAAAGAGGCCCTGGAGTTTTCCATTCTAGTCCTCCGTGGAGGAATTCCATCCTTTTGATACATGGTCCATTACCCACTGCCGGCTTGAGCATTCTCAGCAATGGGGAGCTTATTCCTTTGCAACACATGGGCCTGACTTAAGAACTAGGGCCTCATTTGTCTCCTTTTAGGAGCAAACACAGTCGATCATATTCTCTCGGGAATCATACCATTGTCCTGGAAGCTTAGTTAGAGGGTCTCCATTTAAACGGGGCCAGCCAGCCAATCTGAATGGGTTCTGAGCATCTTAGAGATAAAGAATATTCACAGCAGATCTCTAAGATGGGGAGAAAAGGGGCCCCCTCCCCCTTTTCCCATTTGCCCTGTTTGTTTGCAAAATGAGAGTAACCTGGGCCTGCGATACAGTTAATCATGTCTCTTCCTCCCTCTTTGATCTGTTGGGAGCCTGGAGGTGAATAGAGAGGACAGCCACTTGGGAGTTGACAGGAGGAGAATACGAAGAGCACTGCATCTGAATCAGAGGCTCAGCCCTGTGTCTATTCCGGTAGGGAGTCAGCTGTAAACAGCCTGGTGACAGTGCTGTCTGAAGGCTGCCTAGGAAAAGAGATTAATCTCCTGCCTTTGTTCTAGGTTCTGTCCTCAGCCCCTGGAATCTCTCCCCCAGCACCGCTGGCAACCTACTGTTGCCTGCACTGCCTGCTTTACAGGCCAGGTGCGGCTCTGAAGCCTAGGGGATTTGCTACTTTTCCACCCGGAGTCCCCAGGAACATCCCAGCACTTCTTAACTCTCCTCCTTGATCTTTTCTTAACTTCCTGTAGCCTGAGGCTGTCCTACTCTGACCTCCATAAAAATCTGCTTTCTTACAAACTCTTCCCCTACAGGTGGCCTCTGTCAGCCTCTTGCAGCTGGGCCAGGAGACTGACAAGCTTAAAACCAGAAATCGGGAATCCATTTCTCTGCTCATGCGCTTGGTATGTATCTGGTTTAAGTTGGTCTGGGAACAGAGAGAGCAAAGGCCAGAGGGACCCTTCTTGAGGGCTTCTGGTTCCCTGCCATTTTCATCACTCAAAAGCATGAACTCAAAACTGAATTCGGCCTGACCCTCTGGGTCTAGGCCTCACATTCTAGTTAACATTGCAGACTTGTCCTGTAATCCCAAGGTAGAGTCTTCAATGCCTTCTCTGCAGTACAGGGCCTTTCTGGCCCCTGGCTGACTGGGCCCTTTTACCTGCAATATTCTCAGGTCTGACCTGGTGGGGCAGCTGTGTCCCTCATCCATGACTGCCTGTCCAGTTCATGTTTGATTTTACTTGACCACTTCCTACTGCTGCATGTCTTGTCCTTAAGAAGTACTGTGGAGAGGGTGCTGAATAACACAGAGCTGAACTGGGGGAGGGGAGATGGGGGCTCAGAGGAGGGAAGGAATTTTCAATGAAGAGCTGTAAGACAGAGAGCCAGGTGGGCCATGAATCAGGCAGCTCCTGCTATCTCTTTCTTCCCAAGCTGTGGGCTTTTCGCTACTTTGGCGGAAAGTTCTGGGAACTCTGACTCAGTTAACTTAAAAAAATCTTTTCCTCATGACCCTGTTTTCCTCTTCAACACGCTTACTCACTCTTTCGCTCTAAAAGTCTGATTATCCGGGGTAATGCCGCACTGAGATATGGTCGCATAGAGGCCTTCCTCTGGCCTGCGGGGAGAGGATACGCCCATCTGGAGCCGGCGCTCCACCCGGGAGTCCACACTAAAGATTTCTGGGACCTCAGAATTCTCCGCTGTAGCGCTTATGCAGAGCTTGTGCTGAGCTTCTTCCCCAGGTCCGTCCAACTGAGGCAGACTGTGCTGCTGGTGTGTATACCTCTAGTGCCAAGGGATCGCTGGCTGGAGTTTAGATGTGCAGATGGGAATTCCATGGGTGTCTGCAAAATCCCGCAAACTGGGCTGGTCCGCTCCAGCCTGTTCTGATGCAGAAGTCTGAGGAGTCTAAGAATTCTGAATTCAAACCTGGCCTTTCATGAAATTATAAAGGGAGACTGTGAAGGTCAAAAAGACAGAACAAGCCAGTTTGTTTGATTTATTTAGTCACATGCTATGTAGGCTTCCATTTGCACTCTCAGCCAGGCCCACGGATGTTAGGCGCAGGCATGCCTGGGACTCCCTCTGGGTCTCCCGTAAATACACAGGCGTGGAGTGGGATCTGTGACTCAGCTAGACACAGCTAGAGAAAGGCCTCGATTGGGCTGATTAAGGATTATGACGGCGACAAGAGAATGGATGTGCGGGTGTGCGTGGGTGGGGGTATGTGGTGTGGGGTGAGAGGGCAGAGGAGGCAGATGAGGGCAAACGCCAGGAGTATGCTACATGTGGCACAGTCTTTGGAGCAGCGTGACCTTGGGCAAGTTAATTAACCTTCTGAGACTCTGATTCTTTATCCATAAAAGTGGGCAATAATCCTTGTGACAGAGTGGTTAGGATTCATAAGAAAATATATGTGAGGGTGCCTGGGTGGCTCAGATGGTTAAGCATCTGCCTTCGGCTCAGGTCATGATCCCAGGGTCCTGGGATCGAGTCCCGCATTGGGCTCCCTGCTCAGCGGGGAGCCTGCCTCTCTCTCTCTCTGTCTCTTATGAATAAATAAATAAAATCTTTAAAAAAAAAAAAAAGAAAATATATGTGAAAGTTCCTAGTACCTAATAGATGCTCAACAAATGTTAGTCCTTCTCTCTGCTGCTCATTTTAGTTTCTGGATGATTTAGTCATGCTCCTTCATTTCCTTGGGCAGTTTTCGCCTCTGTAAGGTTGGTAGAGGTGATTCTGTGTTGCCCCTCAGGCCTGCCTCCTTCTGCTTTGCCGCTCTCCTCCCCCCTCAAGTGTGGGAGGGTGTCTGCCCCTGGTGGCATCACAGTGAGGCTGCAGAGTAGCTGGGACACAGCTAGGACCAGGCAGGTGCTTTTTGTTAGAGGGAGAGACCCAGGGACTAGCGGCTGCAAAGCAATTTAAATGCAAATGTTTCCACACAGAAACACAGGGGAAGGAACTGTATTCTGAGTTAAGAGGCTACTCATGTAGCCCCAGCTCCTGGCCAGGCACTTCTCTCCCTGGGGTCTCTCTGTCTTGGCTGTCAAGCCTGGGCAGTGCCCACACCCAGGACTGCCAGCTGCATCCTGGCATGGGTTTCGGGGGGGAGGTGCGGGCGGGGGGAGATGACTCTCAGAGAATCATGGAATCCTAGATGTCAGGATCAGACCAGATCCTGGCCGTTAGTCCGGTCCTTACAATTGATAGGTGAAGGAACTAAGAAGAGGGAAGGAAAGACGACATTCAAGGTCTCCCCCAAAATGTATGGGCGGATGTAGGATGAGAACCCAAGTTTCTCGGCCTTCGCTGTAGGGCTGTTTCCGCGGCCATGAATTTCCTCCAGTTAGGAGCCTTGTGGTCTTCCGTGCTTCATGGAGCAAACAACAGGAAGTCTTGGGCCAGTGGATCCTTCTTGAAGCCATCACTCATTTCCCTGTACCTGAGGGTCATATCCTAGAAAAGAGACCTTATCTCTCTCCTGGCTTAAGGTTTGAAAGTCTTGCCTGGCAAGAAATTCCTTCTGTTATCCAGCCTAAGATCCGAGCTACCGTAACTGGGAGACTTCTTTTCCTTCAGCCTGCAGTGTCTGTTGCTCTGAGGCTGTCGTGTGTGTTGTGTGTGCCCGTATTTGAGAATAGTAGGATCTTCCACATTTTAAAACTTGAAAGGACTTCAGAGAAAGAACCATGTTAGAGTTGATATGGTAAATTCTCTTTCCTGAGTGAATTTTCAGGATTTGAAAC
The DNA here is from genome assembly GCF_002201575.2 of Neomonachus schauinslandi. Taxonomy (NCBI): domain Eukaryota; kingdom Metazoa; phylum Chordata; class Mammalia; order Carnivora; family Phocidae; genus Neomonachus; species Neomonachus schauinslandi. The sequence goes on along the minus strand of NC_058407.1, from coordinate 59,316,285 downwards.
ACCAGACATATTGGGGAGGGCCCATCTGTGTGAATTGCCAGAGGATATGAGACACTTCTCTCCAGGGTGTGTTTTTTAGTCCCACAGCTGCATGGATGAGGAGGGCACTGAAGGAAACACACCCTGTTCCTTCCTCAGGGATGGGGACCCTCTAGCCCAACACTAGGTTATGGGGCTCTTCGCTAATATGCCCCCCGCTCCGTCTCTTGCCCTCCACTGCTACCTTCAGTCTTATCCAGGCATCTTGAGCTATCTTTCTGCTTGGCTTCTGGGGGCTGCTGGGATTACCACAGCACACAGGCTTCTAATTAAACTAATTAATCATGCCTGCTCCTTTATGCAACATCCTTACTGCTCCCCAAGCACTGTACTGAGGGAGGGAGGATACTGAGACCCAGCACAAGAGGACCCATGTGGATTCCAGGCCTTTCTTTCTTGGCCTGCTGTGGTGATTGTTTCCTTCTCCATAAAGCTTTGTCATTAGCACTTTTATCCAACCTTACCTGCTTCTGTGCTGCCCACCCACATTTGGTTTGGCATCCAGAATGGGGGAGAATGGGAGTCTTTCTGCCACCAGAGAAGTGATTCTTTCCTGCCTTCTGCTTCTGAGTCCTTCATATAACCCTGATAAGGGGCCCAGGGGCCATTATAATGAAGCCGAAGAGGTCACTTTGCTTTCCTAAAGCTAAACCAAGTGTGGGAAGGAGGGGGGTTATGATCTGGAACGTTGTTCACTCATAACCCTAAGGGCCTCAGAGGGCCCAGGGAACTGAATGAAGGAGCAGGGTATCACAGAGTTACACCCTGCCTGAGGTTCTCATCTCTTGACCTATTCTCTTCCAGGTGGTGGAGGAGTCCTCCTTCCTGACCCTGGACATGTTGGAGTCCTGTTTCCCTTATGTCCTGCTTCGAAATGCCTACCGGGAGGTATCCCGGGCCTTCCACCTGAACCGAGTGGCAGCCGGTACCCACTGAAGGGCCCTTTGGACCTACCTAAGCCCATGAAGCTATAGCCGTTTTCTCAAGGGATGTGCTCAGGAGCCAGAGTTGATGAACAGACATACGGAGGAACAGTCCGGGGCTGAGAAATCATACAGAAATGGGGCAGGCTGGCTGGGGGTGGGGTTGGGGGACAGTTTTTGGGAAAAGTGAGGGAATTGGGGCCATGTGTGTGAATTTTTACAATGAAAAACACGAGTGACATACAAGTACGTTTTCTCTCTTGTGGTGACTAGCACTTGAGCTCTGACTGGCATGGGTCTCTCGACCTTCATCACTATTCTAGGATAATGCTGGCGGGCAGAGATGATCAATCATCATATTAAACCATAATGAGCTTATAATCCTCCCACTGGAGCTGCTATTGTCTCCTGCACATTCATTAGGACGATTATCTCCTCTCTTCCTTTTCCAAATGTGTTCAGCAAACATTCGGCTTGCTCCTACTGCAAAGTAGTAGCAAAGGAACTCCCTTTTTCCTTTGTGGGGGCTCTCTCAAGAGTATTGGGTCTCTTCCTCTACCCCCAGCTCTCCTGCCTACATGGGCAATGAGGGAGTGCTCTTGAGAGATTTTCACGGGCCCCAGCCCCCCTCACCTGCTCTAGCACACCTTGTGGGGAACCAGTAAGTTCTTCCATCTGTTTAGCTGTAACCCCTCCTGCTTTTTCTTTGACATCACTACAACCCAGAGCAGAGGGTCAGTCTAGCTAATTCTAGGTCATGTGACAACTAATTGGATCAGAGTCATGTGGGTCTCCCTCCCAGATCATTTGGGGGTACTCTCCCTCCTATCTGGAGCCACTAATTTAACCCAAATCCCCTTGTCATCCTGGGTACAGCTGTTGCTCCAGGCAGGGATTTCTCTCCTAGATCTTAAATTTCATAGACCTCATTAGATTATAGGGCCCTGAGAGTGGGTACACTTGAGGGAGTACAAGCTGTTTCAACTTAGCCCTTTTCTGCACTAATTAGAATTTCAAGTGTCACAATGCCTGGGGCGTTCAAGATAGCACTAAACTAGATTTAGTTAACTCCATGGCAGGAAACAGTGGCCCCATCCATCATTTCTGTGCACCTCACCCATGGCCAGGGAGGACTGGAGCAACAGATCCTGTGTCACAGGTCGAGAAGGGTGGAAGTGGGCAAATATAATTAACTAGTTGATTAATTAGGGTCATGTCCATATTTCCATGATAAAAAGGAAGCAATTGTTGGTTTTCAACAAAACCATCCGGGGTTCATTAAAGCTATTTGATAGCTGTTTGGGGACTTTGTATGCATGTTTGATCTTTATTTCTCAAGACCCAGGCTCAGTCAATACTTTTTAAACTTGGTACTCATAATCGTTACGCAAGTTTTTCTTAGCAACAATTGTCTGCTCTTTAGGATAGAAGCAACAGAGCATCAAGCTTCATGCATCAGCTGGTTGTCCTTCCTTGCTATGGAAAAGACGTTATGTTCTAAAGGAGTGATTCAGGGTCAGGCCTTTTGAGACTGAGGGCAAAGTTGATGAGGAAGGGAAAGTTCAGAAGCATCTGAACAACTACTCCTAGACCCTCATCTCTCTGCTGGGATCTTGTTCTTGAGGAGATGGAGACCTCTGTTCCATGCACATGTAGACCTACTTGAGAGGAGCCCCCCGGAGGATGGTAAGATAAGTTGCTCCAGGGGAATAGGGGGTAGACATGATACTTCTTTTTTTTAATTAAAATTTTTATCGAGAGAGGGGCGCCTGCCTTGCTCAGTCAGTAGAGCATGTGACTCTTGATCTCAAAGTTGTGAGTTCAAGCCCCACATCGGGTAGAAAGCTTACTTAAAATTTTTTTTTTTTAATTGAGATGGTTAACCCACATGCACTTGTAAGAAATAACACAGAGACATTGTGTGTCAACCATACTTCAACTAAAAACAATCAAACAAACAAACACACAGAGAGATCTTAAGTACCTTTACCAGTTTCTCCCATAGGTAACATCTTGCATAACTATAGTATACTATCATAACCAGGATATTGACTTTGATACAATTCATGATCTAATCCAGATTTTCCCAGTTTTACTTACACTCATTCCTCTGTGTGTATGTATTTAGTTCTATACAGCTTTTTCTTTTTTCTTTTTTTTAAGGTTTTATTTATTTGAGAGAAAATGAGTGAGAGAGAGAGCACGAGTGGGCAGAAGGGGAGAGGGAGAGGGAGAAGAGACTCCCTGCTGAGTGCGGGGCTCGATCATGGGACTCCATCCCAGGACCCTGAGATCATAAACTGAGCCGAAGGCAGACGCTTAACCAACTGAGCCACACCGGCGCCCCTCTACAGCTTTTTCACGTGTAGGTTTGTACATCCGCCACCACCATGGTCAAGATCCACAAGGATTCCTCATGTTGCTTTTTTACAACCTCATCCCCTTCCCTTGCCCTTGGCAATAGAAATCTGTTCTCCTTTTCTAAAATGTTGTCATTGGACATAATATCTTTTTACAAACATGTAATCACACATTTCTCTATTATGTATACTTTTTCAAAGGGCTCTCGCATTCCTTATGACAATTCTGCAAGGTAGCCAGGGAAGACTTCCGTATTTTAGGCCAGTAAACAGATTCAGAGATGCTCAATGATTTAATGAAGGTCACATGTTTAGCAGTACATCTAGAACTGGGACCCAAGTCTGATATCAATCCTAGACATTTTCTACCTGACCAGACTGCCTCTTCATCTGGGAAGACTTGTTCGTTAGAATCCAGAGACTCTAGAATGAGTAAATAGGAGAAGGTGAGGACATGGTGGCCTTACTGAGTGAGGGACAGGTGGGGCTAGGTAGGGAGAGATAGGTAGGGGGCTATGGGATCAGGCTTACAAAAATCCCCAAAATGTGGAGGTGTAAGGAAACCAGAGATAAAGGAACAACACCAGACCATCCCGTCCTAGGTGTTAGAGGTGGGGGTCTTTTTATAACAGCTACTTGTGACCAACAAAGAATTACCAGACCCTAAGAAGGAAGCAAGCCATTGAAGGTGTTATCACTAGTCCTTACTCAATAGTGCTATCAGTAGAAATGTTCAAAGGATTTAAGTTCCCTGGTTAGCCTTCAATGAAAGACCAACCCTAAAAGCCCTCAGTGGCAACCCTGTCGGGACCCCTCTCACTCCTGAGAGCTCTCTCTGTATCCTCACTCAATAAAACTCTATCACTTTACTCACTGTCCTTGGTCAGGGCAAGATTCATTCTTCAACTCTGTGAGACAAGAACCTCGTTCTCCCACTTCATTACCACCTGAAACAAAAGGAGAATGTCTAGAGGAGAAGGGACAGATGCGGTGACGGGACCCATCAACATTTTCAGCAGTATGCTTCCTTGACCAGGAGGATCTCTGACCCCTGACAGCTGGGGACACAACCGCTGATCCCCAGCTTGTTTTATTCAGGCCTTAAAAGGAAGTGAGGAATGACTATCAGGGAGAAATTCTGACTCCAATTGTTTTGTCTCGCAGGCAGAGAGTAGGTTCCAGCCTCAGCTTTTTCATTAGTGCAGTGTTTTCATTAAAATCTCCATTAACTTGTTTGCGCAATGACATGGAATTATCCCTCCCACCAGGCCTGGGGTGAGATGCTTGCAGAGGAGCTCCCTTTCCTTCCGGCTGCCTGAACACTGCTTCCCTACAGGGGTGTTCAGTTCGGTGGGCAGGCGGGGCTGGGGCCTGGCCGAGGGGATCTTACCTGGCGGCCCTTTTGCCTGGGAGGCCTAGAACGGCTTCGATCTGAGCCCGAGGCCCAGGAGGGAAGGAGATACCAGCTAGGGCTAAGACTTCCCTACCGTAGGTCCTTGTGCCTCTCTCAGTTCTTCTCCAACAAAGTTTGACTCTGAGAAGAAGCTGGCACGTGGCTGAAATGCACTCACGAGGTTGGGGGAAGAGTGTTCTTCCAGCTCTCCCCCCCCACAGGACCTCCTGCTCCTCCTAAGTACCTGTCGTCAAAAGAGACAAAGATGAATCCCCCCTCAGCCCCCACACCTCAGTGAGTTGTCAAGTGCTCTCCCTCCCACCTGAATAGGAGCGCAGGCCAGGTTGCAGGTTGAGGAAGTCAGAAGTTAACTTGAGCTGGGTTTGCAGCTCTGGAGAGATTGAGGAGCAGGCTTTTTCTCTTGTCACTTTGGAAGGCGAGGATTGTGAGGCCGCCCCTTTAAATAGCATTCCCGTAGGAGGCACATCACATCCATCCGTCACTGCTGCCAAAGCATCATTTTTGGTCTCTATCAAACTCAAAGCTTGTTGGAAGGAATTGTGGGGTTAGGGGAGCGAGGAGGCAGGGTCTCCAAGGGGCAGGGGCAGTTTGGAAGGCAAAAAGGAGAGGAAGGAGGCTGGCAGAAGCAGCCTGGAAAAGAGGGGGGTTAGGGCAAGGGGACAGGGAGAGAAAAATCGTGGTCTTTTGAGCCTATGGATGGAGCAGACATATCTGGTTTTTATCCGTGTAGAGGTAGGGTAAGGCAGACATGGGGTTAAATTGCCGCAAGAAGGATGAGGTTGAGGTTAAACACCAGGACTGGTGACTAAAGAAGGAGAAAGAGAGCCACAGGATGGAAAAGCACAAGAAAAAGGTTAGGAGGCTTGGCTCTGGCTTTGTTGCTTACTCTCTGTGGGGACCACGTCATTTTTCTGGGCTTAGTTTTCCCACTCGTTAAATGGAGGGGTTCAGACTAGATGGACTCGAAAGTATCTTTGGTGAATAACTTTTTGTTTTGTTTTGTTTCGGTGAATTTTCCTTTCTTAAAATGGGTTAGGAGTTGGGGGCCTGGGAGATCAGGGTGGGATATGCCACTGTGTTGATGAGACCTGTCGAGATCCCTCTGGAAGTACATCTCCCGCCTCTTTTCCACCTCTTTTTGTTTAAATACCTGCCTAATTTGGGCAGCTCCTTAGCTCTGATCCTAATTTGCAATTCTTTTGTCGTTTCCAGCCCATTATTTTTCAGTTGTTAAGGAAGGTGATTGCTCTCAAGTTTGAGAAGTGGATTGTGTAGGAGTCTGACTGGGGTCTCAGCTGCAGCTTTGTCTTGGCTGGGGCTCTTCCTCAGGCACGGAGGGGAAAGGGGGATGGACGCAGAAGCTAGATGGACAGAGACAGGGAAGTCCCACACTCTTTCTGCTTTTTCTCCATCTCTGACTCTGCCATCTCCTTCTGCCCGGGTACTTGCTGGGAGCTGGTTCTGCTGATACCTCTCTGCCCTGCCAGGTCTGAAGGCCTGACCTAACCTAATTACCTAAAGGGCAATTCTTTTATGCTGGAAGTCTTTGCCCTGCCACTTCACTTCTGCTCTTTTCTCCTCCATTGCCTGGGAAGGGGAGTAGCCTCACCCCGATATTTAGAATGGAGTAAAATACCTTCTCCTGACCATCCCTCCTTCCAACCTCCAGAGTTCTTGAAATGAAAACTCACATTCTGGGATTCTGGATTAGTGGCCTCTTTGGGATCCAGCAGTTAGTGAATACATCTCCACTTTCTGTTTACATGGGATTTCCCCACAACTCTAAGGTAGGTGGTTATTAAGGAGGAGAACAATTCTAAGGGATCCTAAGGTGGTTCCTGCCAGAATCCTAGGTAGGATTCAGCCGGGTGGGAGAGGCTTGCCCTGTTACAAAGTCTTGAATTCAAATTTCAGTTCATTAATTCTACAAAAAAATTTTTTTTTTTTTTTAAGATTTTATTTATTTGAGAGAGAAAAAACACAAGCAAGGGGAGGGGGAGAGGGAGAAGCAGACTCCCTGCCCAGCAGGGAGCCTGACAAGGCTGGGCTGGATCCCAGGACTGCCGGCTCCATCCCAGGACCGTGGGACCATGACCTGAGCCGAAGGCAGGTGCCCAACCGACTGAGCCACCCAGGCGCCCCTCATTCTACAAATGTTTTAAGCAGCTAGGCTGTATTGTGCTGGGCCCTTAGCCATTAGATTTCTTTTACTGAAGACAGAATAAGAGGAAATAAAAAGGACCCGCTACAGGAGGGGCTGGTTTCCTGGTTCTTACGGAGTTCTGTTCGGAGATGATGCGGTCCCGCCGGCTCTAGTGGATTCCGTCTGGAGAGCTTTAAGCTTGGAAGAAACTCCCACTGGCCAGGGGGATGGATAGAGGCACCGGGGGAAGGCCACAGCGATTGAGACATATCAGGACCATCAAGTTAAGGGAACTGAGGAGAGGAATGGGATCCCACGGCAACTCAGAGCAGACCTTGAACTTTTCCCCCCAAAGGCAGGAGCGCAAGGTGGGAGGGTCCGGTCTGGGGCGGGGTTCCGACGGCCGATGGCTTCCCTCAGCCAGTGCCCAGGTCCCCCAGGCGGAGAGGGGGACTCATCCCCTACCCCTCCCTCACAACATGGGGCGCACAGGCGGCCAGGCACTCGGGGATACACGAAGCCACACGCACATACACAGAAACTCGAGACACAGACCAGGGAACGCACCCGGCCGCCTGCACAGCAGGCAGTCTGTAAACGCGCACTCGCAGCCCCCGCGCGGGGCACACGCCGCAGCTCGGCCCGGGCGCCCGGGTGCGTGCGCTCGCCCTCGGCGCCGCTGTCTGCGTGTGCGCCCGGCTCCCCGGCGCTCGGCTGGGAGGGGCAGGAGGGGCCGCGAGGAGTGAGAGACGCGCCGGCAGGCCGAGAAAGGAGGGAGCGCAGGGAGGGGGGCCGGCCGGGGGAGGAGGAGAGAGCAGAGGAGGCGGCCCCGGCAGCGCGGCGGCGGCGGCGGCGGCGCGGAGAGCTCGGACTGGGAGCCAGAGCTCGGCTGGACAGCGCGAGAGCAGGAGCCGCAGGAACTGCAGCTCTGCCAGCTTGGGCCGAGCCCGGAGACCCCGGCCTGGCTGGTCCGCGCCAGCTGCAGGTGCGAAGGGGCTGGGGTGGGCCGGGAGGGGCTCCCGGCTCCGGGCTGAGGCTGAGCCGCGGTGCCGTCTCCTCCCTCCGTTCCACAGACAGAGGCTGAGCATGGAGCTGTCCCCCCGCAGCCCTCCCGAGATGCTGGAGTCGGATTGCCCGTCACCGCTGGAGCTGAAGTCAGCCCCCAGCAAGAAGATGTGGATTAAGCTTCGGTCTCTGTGAGTCCCCGGCCGGGAGTGGGGGGAAGGGATCTCAGGGAGTCTCGGGGGGGGGGGGGAGTGGGAGCCGGGCTCGTGGATTCTCTCCCGCACTCATGTTGGCAGGTGCGAGGAAATAAGCTGCCCTGACACGCAGGGCCAGGCCACATGTGCAAGGCATGTGCGGAGCAAGCCGGCTGGTTGGAGCGGGTTTAGGAGTTGCAAAGCTAAGGATGTGCCTGTGTCTGTGGACCCCCCCGGGTGACACACGCAGCGCGGAGAGGCGGCCCATTATGTGCGGTGTGGCAGGGCTGCAGACGGGCAGCATTCAGGAGGTGCCAGGCTGACTCACACGTATCCGTGTGCAGGGTTGTGCAGATGTGAGACACACATCACATGTGTGTGCATGAGTGTCCGTGGGACACACAGGTGTATGTAGAGTGATTGCACACAGCTGCAGATCTAGTGCATGGGGATACTTGTGCCAACCTGTGGGTCATATGTATCTCTGTCGGGATTGGTGGTTTCTGCCTCCTGCATCTTTCAGGGGGTAGGAATGGGGGGCGCCCCATACCTGAGCTGCTCATCACTCTTGGGGCCGGGAAACCCACTGTGCACAGTAATGTTGGGGGTCCTGGCTGGGATCTGGAAGAGTTGGGGTGGAGCCCCTCCCTGGGAGCTGGGGTGGTGAAGAAAGATTGATTGACAGGGGCAAGGCAACTGTCAAAACCTTTTTGTTGCTGTAGGATCTCCCAAGGATCTCCAAGTACATTGAGGCATCTTTTCTTGTTGTAGGAGGAGGGTATGGGGGAGGGGGGCGGCGGTGCTGGATAAATAGGGAAACGAGGGACTCAGGTGTCCCATACTCCAGTCCCAGGGGAGGGAAGCAACTTTTCTTTCTGTTCCTCAGAGAAGGAGAGGAGTGGGTCAAAGACAAACCATGCAGCACATTTTTCTCCCAGTCAGCTGCCATCCGGTAACCTCTGCAGTCTGTTGACTCTTAATCAGAGAATGAGGGAAGGTGCCCCTCTCCCTGATATGACTCCCAGTGGTCCCAGGAAAAGAGGCTGTAGATGTTCAGTGAGGCAATGCAGGAACCATAGCCCCAAAACCCAGTTCCTCCCCATTATCTTCAATAGTGAGCGCTGAAGCTTTCCATTTCTGGGTTCTGGTGGAGGGAGAGATGGTGGTAGGAGATGCATAGATGCTAATGATTGTTTTGTTTTTAAAATACTTCACCTGTGGTAGTAAGATGATGCCTTGATATGGGGTGGGTGGGTCTGATTTATACTCTAGCTGCTTAGCGAGGCCTTAGGGAGAACTGAGGCCCAGTGGGCAACCAGGCTTGGCATCCAAATGTGCTTCTCAGTTCCTGTCCTTTGCTGCCTCTAGCCATTGCAATTTGCCGGGCTCTCTGAAGCGCAGCCTTGGAATGAGTTCTGGGATGAAGAAATGGAAAACCGGATTGAATTGATTTTTGTTGGGAGGAGCACTGAGTGATTCTTGATAGAAAACGATGCTCTGTTAATGGTAACTAAGCTGAGGGGTGGTGGCAGGTAAGGAAGTGGTGGAAAGGCAAAGAAGGGGGCCAGGGTTTATAAATGAGAGAATTCAAGGTGTCCCAGGATGGCTTCTCCCCATCATATACCTTCCTTCCTCCATTCCAGGTACCTGTTTCACTGTCTCCCATACCTTTCTAACCAAAAGTCTTTCCTGGAAGCAAATTGCTATTTCTTCCTTTAGTATGAGAAGTGCTCAGTGGTGAGAGAAGAGGACCCCCAGAGGAGGCATTGAAACCCAGGGAAAGAAGGGAGTAGAGGCAGCTGACCCTACATAGTGCATTAGCTGAGATGTCCTTACAGGAGATCAGGGTGGACAAGGATCACTAATCTTATTGATTAAATTATTCCAGTCTTCACTTACTTCAGCAGTCTGGTCCTTAAGAGTGCTAGCTGCATGTAATAACTTAACCAGAAAAGGCCCATTTCCATATTATTAATCACCAGGAATAGATTCTCAACCTCACTTTCTCAAAGCAGAGAAAGATGTTGATATAAAGGTAGATCCGCAGTGGATGACTTACTGGATTTGGCCCTGTTGAATATTGGGGAGGCTCTAGTATGGGAATAGGGGGATGGGCACGATTATCTCATGGCTTTGTACTGAATAAAAATGAAGACATATATATAAAGGCCTTGATTCCCCCACACAACATATTCTATCCCCCCCGCCCCCCAACTATCCTTTTAATTTCTAATCTAGGACATCTAGATTGTCTTCAGGGAGCCGGGGTCTGGTGTTTTTGCCTCCAGTTAAAAAGCCCATACTAATATAATTTTGCAGGGCAATTTCTTCTTGGGAAGGGCATCCAGGAATCCTGTTTCCCACAGTAGGACTCTGCCAAAGATTAATTCAGAATCTGGAGCATATAAGCTGAAGAGTCTCTGGCTATGGGATTTCACCTCTACCTAGCAGGAAAATTTTCCTAACTAAGCAGACTCAGAAGTGGAGGCATGAGAGAGGCTGGAATAGGGAATCTGGAGATGATGGGTTGAGCAGAATGAGCATTTCTGACCCTAAGATGAAAGATTTGACTGGATTGTCTACCCTTCTCTGAGACCAGAGGGCCTTGAGGAGTGTAGGGGAGGCTCAGGAGCAAGGGGTGTTCTGTGTCTTTTGTGAGTCAAGAAAATCTGTGAACGGAGATTCGTTTGCCATCCTTAGCTCATTCATTCATTCAACAACTATTAACTGAGTGCCTCCTGAGGGTCAGGTGATGTGCTGGAGGCTGGGGTATGGTGGTGGACAAAGTAGACACAGTCCCTGCTCCTCTGGATTTGATAATCTGGTTCAAATCCATCAAGTGGAGTAGAGAGTGGGTAAGGCATCCTGTTCCTCATTTCGCTACACCCATCCAAGTGGTAAAACTGTACCACTTTGGTTTCTGCCTAATCTTTTCCTTTGGTGGGGGGGCCTACACACCCAAGAAAAGCATAGGTACGAATTCTTTCTCTTTCTCCCAGGATAGTACAAACATCACTTTCTTCCCTCTGCCCCAGTTTCTCCTGGAACTTTACAGACAGAACCTCCCTTTTCCTTTGGGATAGTATAAACACAATCCCTTTCTCTTCTCCTTTCTTCACACGGGACTCAGGACTCCCAGGGTCTAGGCTCTATGTCCTAAGCTGCGGTTCAAGGTCATTACAGCTGAGCTGGAAGAAGGACCCCGCTGGGCGTTCTTTTTGCTCAAATTTCTTTCATCGGAGTCTAGTGTGGTACCTGGAAGTTAATAGGCACTCAAGAAATGCTGTTAAATAAAGGAATGAACAAATGAATTAATGAGTATCCGCGTATATGTCACGGAGCCCAGTTCTGTCTCTGATTCTGTGGTGTGTGTGCTCCTGTACATGGGCGGGGGCGGGGGGGGGTAGCAGGAAATGGAGGTGGAAGAAAAGGAGGTGGTGTTGTTTTTTGAGAGGGAGATGTTTAAAAGGTGCGGGATTTGAAGACCTCAGGACAGAGCCCAGAACTGAAGGAGTTACAGAGAGGATATGGAAACGTTATTTGGACGTGTGAATGAGACGTATCCGGATGAAATCGTGAATGCCTGACATGTATACATATGTGTCTGGGTAAAGGTTGGCGTGCGGGTGGGGGACAGCTCGTGGAGTCAGAGCTCTGTGATGATGTCTCTTTGTTTTCAGGTTTATAAATGGCATGTGTGATAATAAATATGTTGGGAAGGTTTGCACTTACCCGAATACCTGAGATTGCTCTGTGTATGAATGAGATGATGTATGTGAGTGAGTGTGTGTGTGTGTGTGTCTAGGTAATGGGATAATATGTGATCTTGTCTATGTGTTTGTGACACACCAACGTTTTTTTTATAATCCTGGGGAGATCAAATGGGCAGGAGGAAGAAGCTGAGGGACTGGACTGGGTGCCTCACTGGCTGATTTATCCTACCTTTTGTCCTCATTTTGTATATGCCCCACGGAGTGATCTTCTGCTCTCACTGGTTTTGAAAGCTGTGCAGCTGTTCCCCCTTTTCCTGCATATGTTTGTGGAGCTGGTGAAGATGGCAAGATAAACTGTGGTTCCCTGGATCTCTGGAGAAAAGGAGCACCATTTCTCTCAGGCCTTGCTTGGCAAGGATGACTTTTTGTGCCTCCCTCCACGGAGCAGCCCTTCCTCTTTCATTTCCAACCGTGGCAAAGGGAATGTCTCCTCCCTGGGTTTTATATCCGCCCTCTCCCATCATTCCCTTCCGTCTTTACATTTCTTTCATCAGCTGTGCCTTGAATGGGGCATCTCTGGATGATAGAGGGTAAAAAAGGGAGCTGCAGAGAGAGGGGACATCAATTTAGACCAAAGGAAGAATTTCACAGGCCTCTGGTCAGAAGAGGTGGCTGGAGGGGATGAGAGTGGCAGGGTGGTGAGAGGGGAAGAGCGGAAGGGATGGTGGGAGACTCGAGTTTGAGGTCACGTTCTCATGCTGCCAATTACCAGCTGCGTGATCTTGACAGTCATGTAGTCTCCCTGAATCTCAGTTCCTCATTGGATATCATGCATCTGAAAGTGGTTTTGAAATGATACAGTCTGGAGTTCTTTCAGCATTGGAGAGCTTGCTGTGTGAAGAGGTGGGGGGAATGGGAATGAATGGGGGACCATTGGCTTGGATGGGGAGAACAATAAAGATTCAAGAGGCAGGAATGTGAATTACTTAATAGGTTTAAGTCCTGGCGTCTGGGACGTGATTCAGAATAGTCTTGTTGATGAATGGTTGCCTGGAGGGGGTGAGACAGGTGTCTGAGCTTAGAGACTAGCAGGCTGAGTGGGGCTGTCTTACAAAGGATGTGGGCCACTGAGGTCAAAAGAAAAGAGAAGGACTTACTCCTATCATCTCTTTTCCCAGTGGATAGAGCAATTGTAGTTCTAAGACGCTGGTGGGTGTGGCGAGCCCCAGGGACTGCCGTTGGTGAGTTCTGTGAGCATTGGAGAAACTCTCCTCTGGCGTTTATCCTACATTTCTGGGCCTTGGGGGTGATGTGATCAGGTATGCCACATCTTATTTTAGAGAATCTCTAACTTCCCTTAGAACCCAAATATCACTTTGCTTGCCCAGAAGCCCCAGGAGGCCAGTTAGAAAGACCGAGAGAGGAAATTCTACAGTGGAAGGTTGCGTTTGTTACTTTTGCCAGGAAGAGGGTGAGGTAGGTTGGGGATGCACTGGTCCTGGAAGGCCAGGTGAGAGACCCAGGAGGAGAGGGGCCTGGACTTGTCCGGACCCCTTTCCACCTGCCCGCTGTCTAGGGAGCTCTTGAAGGCAAAGAAATGAGTGGTTGTTCCCTATCTTCCCCTCTTTTTTTGGCCACCCTCATCTGACTGGGGTGGAGGAGCAGGGAACCTTGAAACACATCTTTCCCTCTCTTTGGAGTCTTTAAAGAAGTCATCGAGGGTTTGTTTCCAACTTCTCTGCTCCCTCTGCTTTCCTCTTCTTTGATTCCTCTCACATCCTTTCCCTCTGTCCCTTTCCTCCTTTGTTCCCATCTCTCTCTGCTGGGCTGCATTTTGCTCTTCTCTCTTGTCCCACTTCCTCTCCCTATTCCTTTCCACTGGGCTTCTCTGGCCTTCAATGCCCCTACCCCTTTCTCACCTTGTCCGGGAGCCAGGAAATCCCTGGGGCCTCCCTCCTCCGTCCCCTGGTGTTGGGGGGGGGTTGGTGGTGCAGGGTGAGTCGGCTGCAGGCACCCTTCCGGACAGCCTGAGGAGTCCAGCCTCAACTGCTGTATTCTGCAAGGCCTTTCTTTTGCCTTCTCAGTGACCTCATCCTCCCAGCTCCCCTGGGGAGGAAGCCAGGTAATTGCCTTTGGCTCTCAGGGGGCTGATTTTCTCAGGTACGGAAATTGAGTGGCTATTTTCCAACTCTCTTCAGGACAACAGCAGAGAAAAAGGGACAAAACCAGGGCAGCAAGTGGGGTGCAGGTGAGGCCCCCCCCCCCCCCCCCCACCCTGGAACTTGTTAGATAATGAGATTGTGCCCTAAGGGAGGAAGACTTAATGGTCCTCGGGAATTGGGAGAGCATCCTGGGGCTATTGAGTGAGGCAAAGTTGGGAACTGAGGGGGAAGGAGGGCTCCTGAGAAGGGAAAAGGAGGAAAGCGAGTTGCCCATTCAGTGCGGGGAGGTCCCTAATGCCCTTGCCCCTCCCCCCCCCATCCTGCAGCTGCTCCTCTCCCCTCAGCTCCTGCTGCATCCATGTGGGTCGGGGGAAGCAAACATCAGGTTAGGATTCTACTTCAGCCTCCCAGACCTGGCAGGAGTCCACTGAGGGAGCTGTGATGGGGTTGTGGTAGAGAAGCAGGCTTGGTGGGGAAAGGGCAGGGGAGACCCAGGGAGAGACCTGGGGGTGTGGGGCTGGGAGAAGAGCTAGAAGCGGGGTGCTTCAGGTGGTGCTGTTGGATACCACCAGGTTCCTGGGTCAGTGGATTCCGCAGCTGCAAAGAGAAGTCAGATTTGCAAATAATTACTGTGGCTGCAGTGGCATGATTAGGCTGCCAGCTGGTGTTGGCACCATTTAGTTTTGGGAAGGGAGCGTGGCTTCCAGGGGGCTTTGTGATTTTTTGGCAGGCAAGACCTGGGGGCTAGAGAAGCTTCTTCCCTTGCTATTCCTTGGCTTCCCCGCTCCCCTGTTTGTCAGCTCTTGCATATCTAATGTGGCACCGTTCTTGATGCCCACCATGTTTGGAAACTTCTTGGGGCCTGGGCTGAATGAGCACACATGCCAACAGTGTTGCCAAGCTCCCTAAACCCCCGACTGTATCTCTACTAGGCAGTGGCTTTAGAAATTCCAGTCTTAACGAAATACCATAAATCAGATCGCACCAGATTCACCCGAAAGACTTCTTTGTCCTGCTTGTTCTCCTTTCTGTTCTTTTTGAAATGCCAAGAAAATTTGCTGTTGTCTTGTTTGCAGCAGGTGGAATAAAGATAGGTATGTGGGAGAACTTCCTGGAAAGTTCCTGGAGGTTAGAATGTGACCTTCCTGTGATAAAGAAGAAAGCCACCCTCCTCCTTTTAGCATCAGGTTCGGGATGAGTTGGGGAAGCAGTGAGCTAGTCAGAAAGGATGAACTTGAACCAGGGAATTGAGACCCAGGCATCCTATTTCCCTAGTGCCTCCAACCCAGGCACTGAATCTGAGAACCATAAAATGTAACAGAGGAGGAGAGTGATGCCCAGAGGTAGTTGGTAAGGTTTGGGGGCAGGGCTGGGACCAGACCCCAGTCCCGCGCTGGTCCACACTCATCACACCTGCAGTCAGTCCCTTGCCAAGCTTCCAACTCCCTTTCTCATCCCAGGCCGCCTTTGACATCTGCTAGGCCCCCTGGACACAGGGCATCTGCTGGAACATCTGCTGGGATGTGGTTTGCAGGGCTGGTGGGGTAGTCCATGTGGAGGTGGTTAATGAGCAGAATTAAACAGTGCGGGGGTGGGGGGAGAAGAGAGGTGGGCAAGCGAACCAGAGAATTCTTCTGGCTTGGGTCCTGGGAGCCTCCTCTCTCCTTAGCTTTCCTTGGACTTTCTTGCCCACCCCTCCCAGTTCCTCCTTCTCTTCAGGGCTGAAGTTCGAGGCTGAGGGAGAGGTGACTCAGTTGCATGCTGGGCTAGGAACCGGGATATCTGGGGTCTTTTTAGTCTGGGCTAAGGCTCAAGCTGTTTAGGTTACCCTCTGCCTCATCCGATGTGAGCTGTGCTGGGCGGTTGCTAGGAACACCTGTTAGAAACAGCTTCTGGACAGGAGGCAGAGGGGGGCTGCTTTCAGACACAGCATGGGTGGGAGCCAAGTCCTCCACCCCTGCTGCTGTGCTTCCCAGACCTTCTTCAGCCTTCAGCATCGTTCAAATCTCTCTTCTCTCCCTCCCTACCCCCGAGTACCTCCTGCCCCCTCCCCTCCCGCTGCTCTCTTGGTTTCTGTTCTTCCCACACTACCCCCATCCTCCACCACCCTCCCTCCACCCAGCTCCTCGGTCCAGTGCCTAGAGATCTCTTACAACTGCTGCCATGTCAACCCGAGGCCTGCCGCCTCCCAGGATGGCACCCCAGCTCTGCCGCCAGGGGGGCTATTTTTATCTCCAGAGCCACCCCCGCCACCGAGCCCAGCCAGCTGCCAGAACCAAGGCTGCTTGTGTAGCAATGGGAAGCTAGGGGAGTGAGGGGGGCGCAGGGCTTGGGTAAGGTGGAGAGCTGGTTGTTCTTGGTTTCTGGAGCTCCACGCTGTGCACATTGCCCAGTTTCTTCTTCCACGGCCTCATGGCCCCTGTGGAATAAGGAGCCGGGGTGAAGCCCTGGACATCTGGAGTGGCGGCGGCAGGGTGGCTAGGGCTTTTCCGCACCAGAGGGCCTGGGTCCAAGGGTGGGCATAGGAGACTTTGTTCATGGAGGACTCTTAACAAACATTTGCTGAGCAAACTAAATAAAGGGTTGGGCGAAGGAATAATCTGTTGCATTCATGCATCACTTTATAGTCCCCAAGGTGCTCCCATGTGATCTCATTTGATCCTTGTGTGAATTCTGTGAAGCACATATTGCTTACCCATTTTATAGACAAGGAAATGACCTCAGAGTGTCCTGCCCAAGGTCACATATAGTGATAAAGTCTAGGCAAAAGTCTCCTGATTTTAATTCATGTCCTCTTTCCATTGGATTTAGGTGACTTCTTTGGTTCTTTCAATTTCTGAGATTTTGGAGCCTTGAGATCAGCTGGCTAATCCCTTCCCCAACACCCCACACCTCCACCCCCCACTCCCACCTACTCCACCGTCCCCACCCCCTCTCTTCTCTGACCAGAGGCAGGGTTTTCTATCCTTTGTTCATCCCCTATCCCAACTCCTATTCTTCAGGGCAGGTGGGGAATGCTGGGAATGGGCCCGGGAGGGAGGATTATGGTTGTGCTCCTTGCTATTTTTAAAGATTTTATTTATTTATTTGACAGAGAGAGACACAGCGAGAGAGGGAACACAAGCAGGGGGAGTGGGAGAGGAAGAAGCAGGCTCCCCGCAGAGCAGGGAGCCCGATGTGGTATTCGATCCCAGGACCGTGGGATCATGACCTGAGCTGAAGGCAGTCGCTTAACCAACTGAGCCACCCAGGCGCCCTCCTTGCTATTTTTAAACTAAATTTAAAGACTAAAGGAAAATCCATGCTGGACTCTGCTGGGGTCATCATAGCTATGCCCTGCCTCCCACCCAGGGAAGTCTCCCTAGCTTGGATAGAGATGTGGTGTGTGTGTATATGCATGGGTGAGGGGATATGTGTGAAATTGTTTTCCCCAGGAAGGGCTGGTGGTTGGCCAATATCCTTTCTTAATAGGAACAGTTAATAATAATAATAGACTGGGATGAGCATGTATGGAATGCATGCTGGGACAATGCAGCAGGTATGTATGTGTGGTGAGGTGGTAAGCAGTCATTTGTCCAACCAGCTTTTGGTTCTATTGGGCAAGAGGGCAGAGGGATGGACAAAATATCCTCTCCAAAGCTTTTCTAGTCTAAGAAATCTCCACCTTTTGGTAGGAGGGTTGAGATAAGTGCCTGCTTGAGGTGGCAGGGCCTGGAGTGAGGGCCTGGAGTCAGGGGAGGGAGGGGAGCTGCCCTGGCTTGGTGTTTGTTGGTGTTTCAGGCTGTATGCAGCCGGCTACTACCTTCCTCCACTCCTACCCTATCCTTGTCCCTCCAAGCAGGCATGGCCACAAAACAGGCAATGATTTGTCCCTCATCCCCTGGGTGTCAGTTCTGGGTCTCAGATTGGGGCTGTAATGCTTCTTCTCTAAAAACACCAACCAGCATATGTGTGTGTGTGTGTGTGTGTGTGTGTGTGTGTGTGTGTTGGGAGCACAGAGAGAATGAGATGGACACAGAGAGGGAGGGTTTCCTTTCTTCCAAAAACTGCAGCAGCCCGGCTTCATGGCTACCAGGACTAGAAAACAACTTGTAGATGTTTAACTTCATTCCTCTCCTTGCTGTTAAGCCCACTTCCACTTGTCCCAGCACTCAGTGAAGTTGAGAAACAGCAGGTTCCCAAACTTCATTTGTTTATAATCCTTCAAGGCTTTGGCACAGTGACAAGCTTTTTTAAATTTCTCTCTGCTTTTGGGGGATAGAGGTGGAGAGGAAGACTTCCCGTCATAAAATCCTGGGGCTTGGTCTGTTTCTTCTCTTTTCCCTCTCTCCTGTCAAACTCATCCCCACGAGTCCCCTTTCCTCATTTCCACATTATCCCCAGCCCTAGACCCTAGATTAAGGAGAATGCAGTGGCGCGGAACTCTCCACGGGATGCGTTCGCCTTCACCCCGGGCTCTCCTCCTCAGCCCCGCCCAGCCCCTCAGATGACCAATCGCGGCCCCAATGCGCTTGTATCGGTGACGTCATTTCACAGCCAATCCGGAGGCGGGCAGGGGCTGTACGCGCACGTCCACCCCGCGCCGCAGAGGCCAGCATCTGTCCCCCAACCTGAGCGAGGGCAAAGCCTGGAGGCGGAAGAGGGGCTCCTAGTCCCCAGGCCCGCCCTAGGCCGTTCCATCAATTCTCCTCTTCCTCTGGGCTGGATTGGCCTCTCCCCAGTTAATACTCAGTTATCCCCCAGTGCTCGTTTTCCAGATGAGAAACGGGGGCTGGGAGTGGGAAAGTAACTTGTCCAACCTCTTGGTTTCTCTGAGCGAGTCCTCCCGACTTTCATTCACTGCTTGGGCAGGGCTTTCCCTCTCCGTTGAGCCAGTCTCTGAGTGAGGATCCTCTGAACCCCAGCTTCAGTGAGCCCCTCCCCTGTGGTTTCTGGTTCTTTTTCTGTCTGGCTTCTGTCCTTTCAGGTGGGCTAAAGCTCATTTTGAAAAATGGGCCCGGAAGATGACTGTGGGAGGAAGCTGAATCTGCCCAGCCCCTCTTGCAGGGCCCCTTCCCCTCCCAGGGCCGACCCCCTCTCCACATCAGATTCAGGGTGCACCCTTGTCCCTGCACCTTTAAGTCTTCTGCTAACCCCTTCTCCCCAAAGAGGAGCCCCACCTCCTCAGAGCAAGGGGCTGGACTGTGCTATTTCTGTCCTTTCTGGGATTCTTCTGAGAACAGATTCTTGTTTTCCGTCTGATTCAGATGTGAAACTTTTCCCGTGGCCTCTCACCCAGTTGCTGTGTGCTGCCTCTCTGTCTCATCACTCCCTTCTTCCTCCAGCCAGGCCCCTCCTGTGTCCCTCCCCAGAGTTCTCTTTGGTCAGTAGCTCAGTTCTGCTGAGACCTGGAGGAGGAAGTTGGGCCCAAGAGGGAGCCATTCCCCCAGGGGGCCCTGGGGACCCCTGGGGCGGCATTTTGTTCCTCTGAAGTAGGACACTTTGATTCCCATGGCAAACCCTGTTCCTGTGCAGAGGAGCCACCTTCAGGGCCCCATCCTGAGGTAGGCACCAGGGCGAGGAGGGGAGGGGGGAGGAGGAGGACAGGTGGCTGTGGGTCCACACTAGTAGCTTGGTGGAGGGGAGGGATCAAGACTGGACAGTCCCTGTATGTTGTGTCCACTTCTCCACCTCCTCCCCCGCCCCCCCCCACGTCTGTCTTGCCCTTCCCCTTATTCTCCTCCCATTCCCATCTCCCTTTCCTTTGTATTGCTTCCTCTTGCCTATGGCAGATGACTTAGCCCTGATTAGCCCCCTTTCTCTCCTTCCTCACCCCAGCATCCTTAGGACCTCACATTCCTCTGAAATCTCCTCATCTGATCTTAAAACCCCAAATGGAAATTGGATTCTTCTCCCTATTCCGAGCCCTTTGGCTTGAGGCTGCCCTGTCCTAAGCCCCTTACTTACAGTGATCTTTTAGGAGTGTGGGTGCTGGAAGTAGTACAGGGGGCTTTGGAAACTGCCAGATCATCAGCCATGATGGCCCAAAGAAATGAACTGGTGGGAAACTGAACTCTTCTGGGGTGTTGGGATTATTACTACCCTGAGCCTTCTCTTTCAGCGGGCTGCCTAGAGCTGGGAGAGACTGGTGCTTTCCAGGGGTCAGGTCTGAGGATTTTCCTGGGGTGCAGCGGCCAAGGGTAAAGGAGAAAGAAGTGGGTGTAGTGAAACAGGGCTAGGGGTGCAGGTGGAAGGATTGTTGCAGAAGCTTCCAGTTTTCCTTAGGCCTGGATGGGGACCTGTCCATGGGCAGGGGAAGTAGGACTTCTTGCAGAAGAATGCTGAGGGGAGGACTGTGGGTGGGTCTGGGGAGATCCTAACTCTGAAGGACTTTAGAACCAGAGAGGCCACCGCCGGGCCGGAGGGGCTGTGGGGGAGTTAGAGGACTTCAGGAGGGTGACGTTCAGCACCTGGAACCTTCCAGCTGCCTGAGTCCAGGTCCCCTTCTTGGACTCCCCACTTGTCAAATTTATTCTTTAATCTTTCCCTCCCTCCCCACTCCTTCTGGTGTCTGGATCATGTTCGCTTCAGATCTCAAAAGCAGCTATAAAAGAGCAGGGGCTAGAAGTGGAGGCAGGAGGAATTTGGAGGGAAGGTTGTGTGAAAGGCCAGCCACAGCCTCCTTCTTCTCTGCAGGCTCTCCATTAGAGTTTCAGAAACCCTGCCTCAGAGATCTCCATTGTGAGCTCTGGCAGATAGCCCCCCACCTGATTAATCTGCCCCTACTCCCATTTATTTATTTAGATTTTGTTTATTTGAGAGAGCATGTGAGAGAGAGAGAAAGAGAGAGAGAGCACGAGCAGGGGGAGGGGCAGAGGGATAAGCAGGTTCCCCGCTGAGCCAGGGAGCCCGACTGGATCCCAGAACCTTGGGATCATGACCTGAGCTGAAGTCAGATGCTTAACCAACTGAGCCACCCAGGTGCCCCTCCCTTTTATTTCATGGACATTCGCTGAGCACATACTGTGTGCTCTGAGTACAGCAGCAGGATAAACAAGTCATTGTCAGTCCCATCAAGATGCTCACCGTCTACTATGAGCTGACAGACACCAGCATTTCCTGGGGGAGACAACAGACTGAGGAGCTGTGATGCAATGAGCTCCAGCCTCCCTCCAAGCCAGTTACGTGAGTGAGCCCCATTTGCCCAATACCTTTGGTGTGCGGGGCACAGTTAGGCCCCAGCAGTGTGAGTTGTAGGCTTGCCCACCTGACTGAGATGGACAAGTTGTGTGACCCTGGGCCAATCACTTAACCTCCCCCCTCAGGTGGTTGTGTGGCCCAAATGAGGTTTGTCATTATGAAGGAGAGATCAGGGCCATTTTCATTATCTCATTTTCTGTGTTAGGGGGCTTCCCAGTCATGAGCCTCCATGCAAACTAGACTCACTCTTCTCTACCTGGACTTGGGATGGAGAAGGCAGGCGCTTGTTGGTTTGAAGGCCACGAGGTGTGAGTTGGGTGGGGCCAGCGTGATGCTGGTCAGTTCATTCCAATTCACATCACGTTTATAGAACCCCACTCTGTACGTCAGGCCTTTTGCATACATTATTTCATTTATAAAAGAAATTATAAAATAAATAATAATTCTTATTAACAGCCCTTCACAGGTGGTTTATCATCATCTTCACTGTTTTACAGAGGAAGGAACAGAGGCTCTAAAAGAAAGGTGCTCAAAGTTCCATGAGCATGAGAATATCCTGGGTGTTTGTTAAACGTGTTTGCAGATCCTTGGATCATACCCTCAGAAATTCTGGTTCAGTAGGTGTGCACCCAGGCCTAGAACCTCAATTTTTCACAAGTATCCCAGGTAATTCTGATGCCAGTGGTCTACAAGTCACCTTTGGAGAGATACTGATTGAGGGTTAGTGACTTGCCCAAGGGCTCAGGGCCAGGAAGTGATATCTTTGAATCCAGGATTCCTGCCTCCTAGAACTGTGGCCGGAGCCTTGGTTTCTGCATTGGAAATAGGGGTGGCCATTTCTTCCCAACTCCCTCCCTCTCTCTAGGCCCATTGTGAGGATGATCTGAGATAAATCGCTTTTTAAAATGTAGAGCTGGGGGCACCTGGGTGGCTCAGTCGTTAAGCGGCTGCCTTCGGCTCAGGTCATGATCCCAGGGTCCTGGGATCGAGCCCCGTGTCGGCCTCCCTGCTCTGCGGGAAGCCTGCTTCTCCCTCTCCCACTCCCCCTGCTTGTGTTCCCTCTCTCGCTGTGTCTGTCTCTGTCAAATAAATAAAATCTAAAAAAAAAAAAAAAAAAAAAAAAAAAAGTAGAGCTGGCAGCGTTGTTAATGATTATGCGAATACATGCAAATGAGCATCCGTGGGCTTGGCTGTTCACTTTGGGAGCCTGTGCTGGGATGTGTGTTTCAAGATGTGGGTCGGGAGAGAGCGCAGAAGAACTTTGGTGAGTTTAGCTTTGGGTTTTCTTAAGGGCTGACCAATGTGGAAGATGAGGAGGGCTGGGGTAGGAGTCTGGGAGAGAGATGGGACCAGAGGCTTTTCTTTCTTCTTGGGTTGCGTGACCCCTAGATCCGAGGCTCCCTGGCCACGGGGACCGACCCGGAGAGGGAAGCCCTGGTTTGTGCCTGGGCCCCAAAGGTGGAGCAAACCTCTTTATTCTAAGACCTCTGGGTCAGCACTCTGGGAGATGCTGGTGTAGTCCCCCTTCCCAGCTCATTGGCTGGAAAGCCTATTATGTTGTTTAGCCTCTAGCCCACATCCCTAATGAAGCCGTAGCTGGGGCAGAGCTTTACTGAAGCCGGCTTCTTTCTTGTTGAACAACCACCGTTTGCACATGCAGCCGGTGCAGCAGGAAGGCCAGAAGTGAGGTTTGAAGATCACCCATTGAGGAGGCTGCAGTGTCCCCCGCAACTGCTTTCCTCCCGTTTCCCCCCTTGCCCTTCCGCCCCGTTTGCATTCAGACTGTTCCGGCAGGACTGCTGGCCCCTGAGGGGAGAGTTGGCCCACAATGCTTCCGGGGGCTGACTCTTTCCGGCACCCCATTCCAAAGCTGCTGAGACCCCAGGATTCTGGAGCTGCTTCTGTTCAGGAGTACCATTGTTCTCCCTCCCCGGCAGGCATCCCTGGGAATTGATGCTAATTTCAGCCTCTGGTCCCTGACTCATTCTTTTTTCCTCCCTGACTCATAGGGTGACCTTGGGTTACTGAAGCCCCTCTCAGTGGGGAATTGTCCCGTCCAGCACTTCACCCTGACCTGGGGGTTAGGTGGGGCAGGGCAGGGCTGGGGGAAAGAGTGAGAGGGGAATGTTTAATTGCTTTCTTTAGAATCACCAAAGTCAAGAGAGTTTTGTGTGCTTTGTGGCTGCCTGGGCTGGACTCGCCAGACTTCTAAGAAGTCTCCCACTTCATCACTGACCCCCAGCGTTCATGAGTGCAAAAGATGAGGGACTGTCCCCTCAGGCAGGGCATCGAGTAAGTGAGACCCCTGGCCCCACCCCCCCCCACCGCTTTGTCTCTGGGGGAAGCTGCTGCGGGGCAGAGGTAGGGGGTGGGTACAGACACACATTGCCAGAGGTTCTCTCGGGCACAGTGTCGGGGAGGCAGGGGTTAATCCTGCTCTGTCCTGGTTGATGGATTCTGGAATCATAATCCATTAGCTCTGCCTGAATGGAGTGAGGCCAGGCGAGAGCATTCACATTGCTCTTTGTTTTGTGTTTTCGCCATCCCTGCCAGGGACAGAGAGGCTGTGGACATGTACCCCCCCCCCCTTCCCTGCCATGACCAACAGATGTAATGGAAGCATCTTTTGATTGCTGTTGATGCCACAGCTCACTCTGCTGGGGGAAATTGGCAGTCTCAGCTCTTGGTTATTCAGGCTATGAAACAGATCATTCCCAGAACATCAACCCGGGGGCTTGTACCTGCCTCATTCTGCTGGGCCTGGGCAGTCTGAACAAGAGTTTTCAGGAAACACTGACTGAAGAGAGGTGTGGGGAGGTCAGAGGTAGGTGAGGATGGTGGAGTGAAAAAAGCCTGGGATTAAACTTTGGGGGTAGATAAACTTAATACAGGCGGTGGCAAGAGTCTGGGATGAAACACACTAGCTGCGATTCTTCTCCCTGTCGGAGAGAGTACCGATTTGTGGAAGATTGAGGCACCTTATCAGAGGGGGTCCTGCTCTCCTGACGAGGTGGCAGCCCCGAAGCAAGCCATCTGTGCCCACCCCCCACAGGTTGCGCTACATGGTGAAGCAGCTCGAGAACGGGGAGGTAAACATTGAAGAGCTGAAGAAAAACCTGGAATACACAGCTTCTCTGCTGGAGGCTGTCTACATAGACGAGACACGGTGAGAGACCCGTGCATGCAGGAAGACACCGGGCAGCCACAGTGATCAGGGGCGGGAGTGAGACGGAAGGCTGGAGATAGAGACCTGCGACAGGGCCAGAGCAGGGAGGAAGAGCTGTAGGTGGAAATATCACAGAGATAAAGGGGCGGAGGAACAGATAGGGGTTTGCAGAGATAGAGACAAACACAGGCATCAAGGAGAGAAGACTGTTTCAGAGCTGGAAGGGACCAGAAACCTCATGTCGTCCTAACCCTCTCACCAGTGGGGAATCCCTTGAGACCTGTCCGGCTCAGCATGGGAGCCGCTGGTCACGTGTGACCATTGAGCCCGAGTATGAGCTGAGACATGGATGTGCATGCGACATGCATGCTGGATTTCAAAGACAGAAAAAGGAATGTAAAATATCTCTATATTTTGTATTGACTTCACATTGAAATGATACTATTTTGGGTGTATCTGGTTAAAGAAAACTTCTCATTAAAATGAATTTCACCCGTTTCTTTTTACTTTTTTAATGTGGCTACTGGCCAATTTAAAATTACTTCTACGTGGCTAGCATTTTATTTCCGTTGGACAGTGCTGCTGGTCTCAGCTTCCCTGACATGTGGTATCTATTCCATTTTCTGCTTGAGCGTCTCCAGAGTTGGGACGCTCACTACCTCACATAGTGGCCTGTTTCATTAGTGGAGGCCTCAGAGAGACAGAAAAAAAAAAACAACACAAAAACACCACCACCAAAAATGTAGTGAGAGAAAGGAAGGGGAGGGTCAGAGAAGGGAGACACCTGGCATGAGTGTTCCTGAGCTGTGGGGTGTGGCTGGGCTCAGCGTCCCTAGGTTGTGGAAGCACCTGCTGTCTTTCTTCTGTGACTCCCTTCTGGGGCCTCAGGCAAATCTTGGACACGGAGGACGAGCTGCAGGAGCTGCGGTCAGATGCCGTGCCTTCGGAGGTACGAGACTGGCTGGCCTCCACCTTCACCCAGCAGGCCCGGGCCAAAGGCCGTCGCGCAGAGGAGAAGCCCAAGTTCCGGAGCATCGTGCACGCGGTGCAGGCTGGGATCTTTGTGGAACGGTGAGGCTTGCCCCTGCTCAGCCTCCCTCTGCCTCTAGTTTTGTCCCCGTTTCCCGGACACCCTGGGCTTCTGGGACCCCACCAGACCCCCAGTGGTGTGCCCCCCCCACCCCCCCGCCCAGAGCTCATCCCCACAGCCCCACCTGATCAGACCCCACTTCCCAGACCTTCATAGGTGGGCTTCTTTTCGTTGTTTGCCCTTAGGATGTTCCGGAGAACGTATACCTCTGTGGGCCCCACCTATTCCACTGTGGTCCTCAACTGTCTCAAGGTGAGCCCTGGGTTTTCGGCAGAGAGGAGAAGATTGGGGGAAGGAATGGTGTTTGGGACTTTCAGACTCTGTGTGGGGTGATTTTTGCCTTCCCTTTTAACTGTCGTCCCCATGTTCCTCAAAACAACACTTTGCCCACTCCAGAGGCAAACTCCTGTCTTTTTGTCTCCCCTGCACTGAGAGATACCTGGGAAGAAAAAGGCCCATGTCACCATGTCTTTGTTTTCCTGCTTCCCAGGTCTCTGTAAACATTGGGAAGTCCTCCTTGAAGTCTAACTACAACACTTGCTGCGCTGGGAAGCTCCCCTTGGGAGTCTCCCTGTCTAGTCTGTTGTTTCTCCACAGAACCTGGACCTCTGGTGCTTTGATGTCTTTTCCTTGAACCGGGCAGCAGATGACCACGCCCTGAGGACCATTGTTTTTGAGTTACTGACTCGGCATAACCTCATCAGCCGCTTTAAGGTTGGGCATTATCCTTCCCCTGTTCCTGGGCAGGGCTCTCCACTCCTATCACTCCTGTTCTAAAAGATTGCCAACAAGCACTTGCCAACAAGCACAGACTCCCTCACTCAGTCTCACTGTCAGGGAAGTTTCCCTGTGCCCACCTGCCCAGCCTTTCTGTCACTTGCTCCATCCCGAGCTTCTGACTTCATTTATTGCTTTCCAGAAGATTCTAGGTCTGCAACCATCCAGCCTAGGATTCTATTCTGTCCTGCTTTGCTTCTTTCCTGTAACTTGTCCTTTCCAGGCTGGCTCGAAGTTCACCTCCCTGTTTCAGCTGTCCTGCCTCTTGCCTGTGGACACGCGAGGCCTAGAGTCCAGATGCTGTCAGCCTGTGCCCTTGGGACTAGAATCTCTCGATTTGTTTCCTGGAGAGGGGGGTGTAGGAGCAGGGAGGAAGGGATAAAATTGGTCACTCCTTCCCTTCCCTCTCAGCTCAGAGTCTCTGTCGGAGGAGTTTTATAGAAAGGATCAGCTCTTGGCAAGGCTGGGTAGGGCTGTATGAGGGGAGGGAGGGTGTGTGAACTCCGTTTGCTCTTCAGCTTGGCTGGCCATGAAGAATATGGAATTAAAGTCTCTCCAGATTCTGGGCCAGGAGGGAGTGTCTTTTGGGAATAGGGGCTGGAAAAAAACAACTTCCATGTGGAAAAACCACACTTGGAAGTGGAGGGTGAAGGGGTTGAAGAGCCACAATGGGACTGTTTGGTCAGCACTTAGGTGGGGGTGGACATAGATGTTAGAGCAGAGGAAAACATGTATGTTCCGAGTGGGCCATGGGAGAGGTCAAAGGGGTCCACTTGGCCCTTTTTCAGAGGGCTTTGGAAGATCACCCAGCCATCCTCAGCCCCTACTTTACCATAATAGACTATTGGTACATGTGAGCCTTTCCCCAACAAAACTCCTCATTTTACACCAACTCCCGAGAAGGTTTCCAGAACTTTCCTGAGATGCTCAGTTGAGATTTTTCCTCAGTGCCTTCCTGAGGCCTCTCCTTCTGCAGCTTCATTTTCTTCCTTCCAGTCCTGCCCTCTCCAGGACAGAGAACAGCAGGGTTCTCCTTTTCCTAAGACTTTTTCCAGCTCATGTTCCTCCAAACTGATTCTCAGACATTCTCCAGACACCAGCTTCTCCTAAACTCTGCTTCCTTACCTGGAAGGACTGGTTTCGGAGGACCCCAAGAATAACTGCATCAGGTTGGGCTTGGCCCGCCCCCAGTTCGCCTTGCTCCAAGGCAGTTAGAGAGAGGGGGGCACTTATTGCTTTAGTCTTTACTTATGGCAGAGATTCCAGTTGGAGCCGCCCTTCTCAAGCTCCACATTCCCTTCTTGGGCACCCAGCTCCTCCCCTGCGTCCCTTCCCTTCCCTCCAGGGACACCATGGCAACGCAGAAGCAAGGGCAGTTGTCATGGAAACGGTCCTCTAAAATTCCCTGAATTTGGGGCACAGCCCTCCGGGGTGGGGGTGGGAGATGTTAGGGTCTGACTGACTAGTGGCACATCTTCTGTGTCTCATCACTATTGCTCATCTCTACAGAAGCTTCCCCAAGTCCTGAACCTCGCTCTCCTCACAGACACCAGCCCTGCCCTCTGGGAGCCTGAGCCTTTGAAGGAGGCAGACAGACTGCAAGGGCATATACAGAGACAACTGACAGTTGTGGTGCTTGTGTGTGTGTACGTGTGTGTGTGTGTGTCGTGGTGGGCACAGAGAAAGCCTTCTTAGAGGGGGTGACCCATGTCTGCCTGCAAGGGTCCTCTCTAGGTCATCTTACTCTTTCCTCTGCTTCTGAACCCCTTGAGATTGGACTGGGGATGAGATGGGGTGGTTGGAAGATAGGAGGGAAGTTTTCTTTTCTTAAAGAGCTCCAGGGAAATAATAATAATTACAGCTACTCTGTAGAGAGCACTGACTAAGTGCCTTGTACTTATCTCATTACATTCAAGGAGGTGGTATTATCTTCATTCTGCCTTTAAGTATCAGAGGCACGTGACTTACCCAGGGTCACACAGCCAGCAGGGGGCGGAGCCAGGATGTGAGCCCAGGTCCACCTGACAGCAGAGCCCGTGCTTTTCTCCCTGCGCCATGCTGCCTTCTAAAGAAAGATGGCGTTGCTGATCTGTCCTCGGCTGCCTGCCATTCCTGCAGATCCTCCCTGCAGCTCGATTTTCTCCCTCCCACTGCAGATTCCCACTGTGTTTTTGATGACTTTCCTGGATGCACTGGAGACAGGCTATGGGAAGTACAAGAACCCTTACCACAACCA
This sequence comes from Neomonachus schauinslandi, assembly GCF_002201575.2. Lineage (NCBI taxonomy): Eukaryota > Metazoa > Chordata > Mammalia > Carnivora > Phocidae > Neomonachus > Neomonachus schauinslandi. The sequence goes on along the minus strand of NC_058407.1, from coordinate 59,287,884 downwards.
GATCCACGCAGCTGATGTTACCCAGACAGTCCATTGCTTCTTGCTCCGCACAGGGATGGTGGTAGGTGCTGGGAGATCATTCTTCTGTGATTTAGGGTCTTATGGCTGCAGAACTGGGAAGTCTAGATTATACTCCCATTTCCCTTTGTCTCTTTTGGTTCCTCTCCATTGGTATCCCAGAGTCTTTACAGAGTCAAATTTTACTCACTCCAGAGAATTCCTGGGTGGACCATAACGTCATGGGCAGCACTGGGAATGTGTGCTGGGATACAGCAGGAATGTTTCTGGTTGGGATACGGGGTGTATTTCACCATTCTGGGAGCTGAGAAACCTGGCCATCTTAGCCCAGGAGCTGGCCTTGAAGAACGGAAGGGCTGGGCTGAGGGGTGTAGCCTGGGGTGGAGGTCTTTGGGCAGTGATGGGCAGGGTGAGCCCCCTGTCATCCTGTCTCTCTCTCCCAGCATTGCCTGTCGGAGATCGAGGTCTTAGCCATCATCTTCGCTGCAGCCATCCACGACTATGAGCACACAGGCACTACGAACAGCTTCCACATCCAGACCAAGTGAGGAGTGCCAATGTGGCCGGGGCAGGAGGGGCCCAGCGGGAGTGGGGGAGGTTGCCAGAGTCCCCACTTACAGGGGGCTGGACGCAATGACCCTTGGCTTTGCAGGTCGGAATGTGCCATCTTGTACAATGATCGCTCAGTGCTGGAAAATCACCACATCAGCTCTGTCTTCCGAATAATGCAGGATGATGAGATGAACATTTTCATCAACCTCACCAAGGATGAGTTTGTGTGAGCTGAAGGCGGGAGTGGGCATCCCGAAGAGACCCCCCTTCACCCTGACCCTCTCTTCCCACTCCCTGGACCTGCGGCCCATCGGTGCTGTGAGGGCTGATCGCTTTTCTGGTTCTGTCCATCCAGAGAGCTACGGGCCCTGGTCATCGAGATGGTATTGGCCACGGACATGTCCTGCCATTTCCAGCAAGTGAAGTGCATGAAGACAGCCTTGCAGCAGCTGGAGAGGTGGCACCTGGTGGGGTGTGGCCAGGGCGAGGCCAGAGTGAGGGCTGTGTGAATCGGGGGCACATGCATGGGTAGCTGGTGTGCCCGGATGTAGAAACTCTCCTGGCTCCAGGTGTCTGAGTCCATCTCCACGGAGGGGTGTGTGTGTGTGTGTGTGTGTGTGTGTGTGTGTGTGTGTGTGAGACGTGTGCACATGGGCCTGGGTTTGCATCTGGCCCGGGCTGCGGGTCTGCTGGAGGGCACACCGGGCCGGGAGTCTGAAACGGGTGTTCTCACTGCTGCCGCAGGACAGCCCGACCCTGGAATGTTGGGAAAATCATGCAACCTTTCTGGACTCGTTTCCTTGTCTGTGCCGTGTGGGAATGAGAGGCCTCCCTGCCACAGCTTGCCACCGGGTCCTACGCGAATAGGGCTAGTGAGAGAGTCATGTGAGGTTAAAGAAAAAAAACACAGAACAAATGCCACGATTACATTGACTGTCGCTTAAAAGTAGGTGGGAGGATATGAATGTGTGTGAGAGAGAAGAGACTGTGTGCAGGGGTCCTGAAGGTGTGTGTTCATGTACAGTGTCTCTGTGGGGGACAGTGTGCAATGTGGCCTTGTTGGGGAATAATGATAATACTTATAATAATAATGATGATGATGATGATGATGATTATAGATAACATCTCCTCAGCACTTACTGTGTGCCAGACACTCTACTAAATACTTGAATGTTGTGTGTCATTTAATTTTCAGAACAACCCCATGTGGCAGATTCTGTTAGTATTTCCTGTTAGGGTTGAGGAAAGTGGGATATGGAAATTTTAAGTAACTTGCTGTGTGTCACACAGCTAGTGTGTGATAGGTCCAGAGGGGATTTGAACCCGTGGCCTCTGATTCTAAGAGCTTGGGCTGCTTCCACACTTACGGGCGCGTGTGTGCGCCCCCATGTGCGTGTGCGCGTGCGCGTTGCCTCAGGGGCTGGCGGAAGTTCCCTGCAAGGCGCTGAGGGCTTGTGATGGGAAGTTAGGAATGGTCCAGGTTTCCTTCTCCTGAAGGATCAGTCTCCCTTCCCTTTCCACCCGCTCTGACCAGGATTGACAAGTCCAAGGCCCTGTCTCTACTGCTCCATGCTGCCGACATCAGCCACCCAACCAAGCACTGGTCGGTTCACAGCCGCTGGACCAAGGCCCTCATGGAGGAGTTCTTCCGCCAGGTAACCCACCCCTGCCCTCCTTCCCCTTTGTTCTCCAGGTGCCCACTCCGCTTCCAGATCTTCATTCAGCTCCCTGCGGCTTCTGCCCTGATCCTGAAGCCCTGGGATCAGAGGTCATTTTCCTAAAAGCTTAACTGTGGTTGCATTCCATTTGCATACCATGACCATTTCCAGGTCAAGGGCACCGAAATTCCTCTTCTCCCACAACAACCCCGGACTGCCCCCAGCTGCACTCCGGCCCCCGGTAGTCTGAGACACCCCCTCCAGCTTTCCCGCCCTCTCTTCCCCTTCAGGGCGACAAGGAGGCAGAGCTGGGCCTGCCCTTTTCTCCCCTGTGTGATCGGACTTCCACTCTGGTGGCACAGTCGCAGATCGGTGAGTGGCCTTTCCTGTTGGGCGGAGAGTCCTGGGAAGGGGCCAGGATGCTTTCTGGGCCGGGGCCAGGGCTCTCTGAGTCTCCATCCCTCAAAACCAGTCTGCCTGTGGAGTGAGCCTATGCTGGGGCATGGGGTCCTGGGTGGAAGGCCTGGGGGTGCAAAGGTGGGGTCACAAAGACATCGTTGCAAAGGCTGTCCCCACCGGGAACTTTTCAGCCTGGGTCACCCTGTCTTACCTGCAGCTGGGGGTTCCAACCATGCAGGGCCCTCTGCCCAGCCCTCCGGGTGGGACCTCTCCATCGCGTTCCCCCTTCACCGCAGGGTTCATTGACTTCATCGTGGAGCCCACCTTCTCTGTGCTGACTGATGTGGCCGAGAAGAGTGTCCAGCCCCTGGTGGATGAGGACTCCAAGTCTAAGAACCAGCCCAGGTGAGGGTGGCTGGGGTAGCCAGGTCCCCTGGTTCTGGGGGAGGGAAGAGGGACTCACAGAGAGCACTGATCACTCTCTTGGGGTGGTGGAGAAGCAGGCTACCCAAAACTCGGGAGTCTCTGCTGCATGTCACACACAGGGGTGGAAGGATGGGACCAGAAGGGTGTGACCTGCCCCTGTGGTCCCCTCCACCCATTTTTCATTAGCTCTATCTTTATTGCCTTTCTGCTAATCTCGTTTTTATTTTCCTTCTAAGTAGGAGGGAAGGTGTGGAAAGGAAGGGGTGAAATTGAGGGAAAAGGGGCACGGACTTGGGGGTACCCAGCAGAGGGAAAGGGGAAGGATAAGTCTCCCTAAGCCTCCTCCTGGTCTTCCATCCCCATGCCACTCTGAGGGCTGTGAAGGCAGTTCTGGAGTGGGCTGGGTCTCACCTCTGGAGTTGGGGGGGGCTGCTTTAGTTTCCAGTGGCGCCAGCCTTCTCTGGATGTGGAAGTGGGAGACCCCAACCCTGATGTGGTCAGCTTCCGCTCTACCTGGACCAAATACATTCAGGAGAACAAGCAGAAATGGAAGGAACGGGCAGCAAGTGGTGGGTGCCGTTGGACCCAGGGGGGTAGGGGTGGGAGATGAGGGGATGGGGAGGGTGGCTGATGGAGCAGTAGCAGGTCCATTTTCCTTAAACCCCTGGAGCAACCCTTTGTTTGACTCTCAAGAGTTGAGAATGGAACTGATCAGACTAAAGTAAGATCACAGGAAAGACTGTCTAGCTGATTGGCCCGGACTGTTCTAGAACAGGGACAGGAGAGGAGATAGGAACAGCCATATTCCACAGCCCAAGGGACCCCATGCATATTGTGGTTTGTAAATGGTGCCCCAGTAGATTTGGGTAACTTGGTGGCCTTGGCTGGGAAATCTCTTCCATTATGAGTGAGTTGAGGGTTGTGAATTTTAGCAAGGCTGGGGAGGAAGGCTGGAGAGGCTCTCCCTAAGTTGGCATGGGTTGAATGTAGCTCATCTTGAAGGCAGGAGGATGCATGAGAATGCTTTACCTTTCTCTGCATGTTCCTGGTGTACTGGGGAAAAATATTTCTTGGTTTGGTCCCAACTTCCTAAATGCCCCTTTGCAGGCGTCACCAACCAGATGTCCATTGACGAACTGTCCCCTTGTGAGGAAGAGGCCCTGCCCTCCCCTGCCGAAGATGAACACAACCAGAATGGGAATCTGGACTAGCCTGGGGCTGGCCCAGGTGAGCCTGTGTGGTGGAGGGGGAAGGATCTTGAGATTCTGTAGGGAGTAGAAAGAGCTGGGTGTCCGACGTGGCAACTTTGAAGGGTCATCGCTGGGGTTCAGTGGATATGAGGTTCTCCCTCCCTCTTCCAAGGGAGGAAAATGGAGGAAATGAACATATAATTGGGCCAGGGCATGAGTGGGAAGCAGGGAAATTTTTCCACCCCTCCCGTCCAGTCCCAGCAGGAAGGAAGGAGGTGGCGCCTCAGAACAGGGAGGGCCTGAGCAAGGCCATAGCCAGCCTCTCTAGCACCTTTGTGAGGCCCGGGGAGCAGGGCCCGGCTAGGACGCAGGACTCTGTGAGGTCAGTTGCGCATGACTTCGATAGCAGCCCCCCCGCCCCCCTTGGCTGGGCACCCTCTGCAGGCATTTTTTGCACAACTGTATGTGGGACCAAGTGGGCGGTCTGGCGGGACTTGAAGAAGGTAAGTCAGGCTGGAGATAAGGCAAAGATCGGAGCACTGAGACCTCTCTCTCTTTCCCAGGTCCTCAATGAGTCCAAAGTGTTTGATGTCATCAGCACCATCCATCGGGACCGGCTCCCCCATCTGCTCCAAGGGAGCATGGAGGTTGAGGAACAGACAACCCACCCGAAGGCCAAATGCCAGAGATTGTGGGGTTGGGGGAAGGGCCCCTCCCCACCCGACACCCATTGGGGCGCACTTTAATCTCCCAGCAGGAAGTCTGGGGAACTTCAGGCTCCCAGTGGTCACTGTGCCCATCCCCCTGCCTCTGGACTCCCCCCACCCTTCCCCCTGCCCCCATCCCGAGGCCAGATGGCTGGCTGGGAGTGGGGAGCTTCTTGGAGGCCTCCCAGGGCCCAGGGGGGAGGGTCAGAGATGCCAGCCCCTGGGCCCTCCCCCATCCTTTTTGCCTCCAAGTTTCTAAGCAATACATTTTGGGGGGTTCCCTCAGCTCCCCCCAGATCTTAGCTGGCAGGTCTGGGTCCCCCTTTTCTTCCCCTGGGAGGGGCTGGAATAGGATAGAAAGCTGGGGGTTTTCAGAGCCCTGAGTGTGGAGAGGGGAGTGGGCTTCTTCAGGGCATGGGACCTTTCTAGGGCCTGGGAATGCGGGGGGTGTTCTCTTTACCCCAGACCTACACTGCTTCAGCGCCATCCCCAGCCTCCCCGCCCCACCCCATTCTTCCTTCCCTCCTATTCTGAAATGTCGACTAGGGGAAGAGAGGAGGCCTTTCCTGGGGTCCGCAAGAATTTGGGATTGGTCTAGGCCCCTGGGGTTTGTCACCTACCCTGGCTGTCCTAAGCCCTTTGCCTCCTTCCTCTCCCCCGGGGCTGGGAGGCTCCCATCCGACCAATGTCTGTAAAGTGCTTTGAGGTCTCCCCAGCAAAGCACCTTCAGGATGCATCTTATGAGCACAGGCAGGAGAGACCAGCGGGGTTGGGGCCAAGGGTGCACGTGAGGGTGAGGTATAATCCAGTAATCCTGCATTGCTATCAGAGGGTTCCTCCCCTCCTCCCCCTTCCAGCGCCTGTGCACCTGCAGGCACCAAGAGGCCCCTCCCCTGGGACAAGTGGGGAGTGGCGGGTGGAGGCAGATGGCAGGGACTCAGGGCTGCAGCAGTTGTGTTCCTGAAGAGAGCCCGCCAGGCCCTGTGCCCCTTCTCCTCAGGCTCCTTGAGCAGCCTTGTCCCAGCAAAGGCCCAAGTCCAGGCGACTGCCCTCCTCCTATCCTGTAAATACCAACCATGCATTTATACAGTGGGCCCCGTTCGTGTGAAGTCCATATCCATGGTCTCTTAGACCTGCCACCTTGACACTTGTCCCTCCTACCCCACCCCAAGTGGGGCAGAGACGCATGTGACTCACCCCTGCCCTTGGTCTCCCAGAACCCTGCTATAGCCAGAGATCAATAAAGAAGGGAGACCAGGCCTGGCTGTGTTTCGTGTTCGCTGGATGGAAGTCCACCGAGCATCTTCACATACACCGTCTCTTTCAAGCTCGAAAAAATCCTGGTGTGGTGTTCTCCCTACTATGTATGTGGGTGGGGAGGCTGGGCCCAGAGAGGGGAGGTCTTGACTGAGGGCACACAGTAGGGATGGCAGGAGTGGGACTCCTGAGGCTCTTTCTCTCTACCAAAGTGCTTCTTCAATAAGGAAGGGCGAGTCTTGCCTTCCCTCCTCCCCTCCCCACTCCACCACCTGGAAAAATCAAAAGCAGCGGGCAGGAGAGGCCTGGCTGGCCATGGAAGCTTCTTCACCTGTGCTGGGTTTTTGTCTTTTGCCCTGGCCCCTCCGAGTCTCAGACCAGGGAGAGAGCTGATCTTTCTGGCTCCCAGCCAGGGTATCTTTGTTAATAGCCACTGTGTTCTCAACCTATCTTTGCTACTGGGTTGGAATAGGGGCGGTGGTCTCATAGCTGGAGGAGGGACCATATCCTGAAGCCTGGGACTCACTGAGGCTCAGAGGACAAGGAGGCATCCACACAGCATCCCCTCTTCCCCTTGGGCCAAGGGCCAGGGTGCAGTTCCCCCCCCCCCCCGCCTTGTCCAGCAGGCGGCGGCCACAGGACAGGCACAGCTGGACCGGCCTTAGAACTCCCAAGTCTCACCCGGCTGCAGGGCAGGCCTGCCGTGTGCTGGTATCTTTTCCTCAATTAAGAGAAGAGAACCCAGGCCTTTCCTTCCTTCTTAGTGCCCTGGAAGTTAGTCCTTACACACCTGTCTGACCCCCACCTTTCTTGCCACAGCAGGTAGGGGCAGGGTTGGGGGAGAGAACTCTCCCCGCCCCCAACCCCCTTCTTAAGGCTCCAGCCCAGCTTCCCAATTTCCTCCTTTCCAGACCAGCTGGGCAGAAGGACAGGGGGCTGCTGAGAGGGCAGGACAAGAAGGGAGGGAGAAAGGATTCTCCAAACCAGGAAAGAAGGAAAATACCGAGGACCTAACACCAAATTTATCACTTTTTAAAAACAAGAGATTTTCCCTAAAAGTGAAGAATAAGAAACAGATCCAGTGTCCATGCATTCCCAACTGCAGTCTCCATTCCAGGATACCTCCTTCACTCTCAGACCTGTTGTGGGGGAGGGGCAGAAAGAGAGGGCGAGTGAGAGACCAGAGGGCCCCCTGTCCCCACCCTTGCTGCTCTGCCCGTTGTCAAGTGTCTAACCTCTGATGTCCCACACCAGTCCCCCCATGTGTCCCACCCACGCAGGGAGGGGGAACTGTAAGACCAAAGCCCGCGAGGCTATCTCATCAATGCCTCCGCTCCAGGCAGGACATGAGGATCTCCCTTTGGGTTCCAAACACCTTTTCTCAGACAGCCGATGGCGGACTGCCATCACCCATTCCAGGAGCCAGAAACCCTAGTACTGAGCCCGACCCCAGTCCTTCGTCCTGCGGCTTCATCCCATTTCTCTTTGTCCGTGGATACGTAATACCCCCAAATCTTCTTGCCTGAGACGACAGCTTTTCAGTGACTGAAGCTGGTCCTTTGTTCCCCCTTTCCCTGATTCCAGATCTTAGTCCTTGCCCATATCCACACGGCCCGCTCTCCTGGAGGCCGGGCCACCCAGCCCTGGGCTCTTACCGAGTTGGCTCCCTGGGAATCCAGTGGTGGTATATGGGTTGTGGGCTCCTCTGTGCTGGGTTTCTCACTGCCCCTCTCCTGAGCCTTAGGGATGGGTTCTGCGGGCTCTAAGGAGGGAAAGTGGGCGGTGGGAGGGAAAGGCAGTATTCATGAAGGCTGGCAGAGGTTGCTGCTCTTCTTACCCCATCTGATGCTCCAGTGACCCCAGGGACAGCCCAAGTACCAGGCTGGGGGCAATCGGACAGGACCAGTGGTGTCTTCTCTAATCACAACTATGACTACGGGGTCATTATTATTATTATTTTTTTAATTTGCAATCAGAAATTAGAAAAAAAAAACCTTCAAAGGAGAGTGAAAAAAAGTTTGGGTACAATTTGGATAAACCTGACCTCGTATGGGACTATCTGTAGTCTTTATTTATCCCATTTAGTGGGACCATTCAGTTCACTGCAGAAATATTAATGTGTTTGATTACAGGGCGCTCTGCTGGGGTGTTACGTAATATGCAGTGTGTGTACCATGTCACCTTCATGTAGTTGGAAGAACTCTGGATTCTGGAATCCACGTGGGATCAGGGACTGCGGGCAGGTGGTAACAGCACTTCCCATTTATTGCCTGCTTTGTATGTGTCAGCTGCTGGGCTAAGAACTGGTCTCATTTTACTTTCACAAACAACCCAAGGCCAGAGGCATCATCGTTATCATTTTACAGACTGAGGTTAAGGAAGTTGCTGGAGGCCTCTGGGCTGCTAAAGTGACAGAGCCAGGATTCTAGCCTGTGAGTGCTGTTCCCATTACAGTGGGCTCGCACCTTCCAGCAGGGAGCTCTGCGGCTCGACCTGGGAGGGGCTGTGGTCATTCAGCAAGGAAAGGGGCACACAGGCAAATACGTGCAGTACATACAAATACATCCATATTCTTAAGACAGTTTTTGGCTACGATTAGACCCCTCCCCATGATGGGTAAGGTCTGCCTCCTCCTGGGCCAGTCCCTCCCCAGCCTGAACGTACTTTGTGCTTTCCCAGATGTGCCCAGCCTTAACTCGGCTTCTGTGTCTGTGATCCCAGGTGGGCAGGGCTCCTGGGTCCCTGTGCTCTCAGCGGCTCCCTCAGGTTCCTCTCCCTGCTGCTGTTGCCCCAGGTGATGTTCAACCATCATCTGGAGCTCTGGGGGCACAGAGAAAGAGAGGGACATGACTGATCAGAGTCTCCTCTGTGGACTCTCCAATTCCACAGCCCCACTGAAGGGCCGTCGGACATTGCTGGCCTGACTTTTCCATCCTCTGAGATCTGAACTGGGCGGGGTGTGTGTGTGTGTGCGTGTGTGTGTGTGTGTGTGTGTGTGTGTATCTGCTGGGCAACAGGGAGGTCCTAAAGCTACACAATAAAACCTATTTCCTTCAAAAGTAAGGGAGGGGAGGGGCAGGGCCTTCAGGAACCAAAGATCTTCCTGACTCGCTGGGATACTCCATCTCCCGTGGGGGCAAGAGGAAAGACTCCATTTAGATTCAAGAAATACTCAAGTACCTTCTGTGTGGTGAGCCCTCCATATTCTAGTTAGCTGCCATAGTGAGGGGGTACTCAGGGCTCAGTAGGTGAGGCAGGTTCCCCCAGGCCTCCCAGCTAGTCAGAGGCAGCCCAGACTGTCTAGCAACAATCCGACTATAATAAAGGCAGCTTTAAGGACTTCCCAAGGATTCCCTCCAAAGGGGTCATCAGGTCCACTGCTCCGCCTCAGGCACAGAGGGGAAGGAAGGGACGGGAAGGGGGGGGGGTCTTCCTAACCTTTCATCGTGGGTGTGGTCCTCGTCACCTTCTTCCGTTGCCGTGGAGACATGGCCAACGTGGACTGTGAAGGACACAGAGCACAGGTGGGGGGCCAGCCCTTCTCCCCCGCCTTCTGAGCCTTGCCATGCTTTTGGATTGGAGACTGGGGGTCAGTTGTGGGCTTCAGAAAGTGGGGGGCAAAATTTCCTGCTTCCCAGCCGCTCCCCTCCCCCACACAATGGTGAGCAAGGAGACTGGGCTTGGGGGATACGGTGTGTGTGTATGTGTGTGTGTGTGTCCGCTCGTGCTCCTTTGAGGGGATGCAGAGGAGAGGGAGTCAAAAGGCCCTTCAGATTGGGTGGGGGGGCTGAGGAAGAATCCCCTGAGGAGTCACTGGGTTCTCTGGGCTTTGCTGAGTGAGAGGGACCAGCTCACCTTGAGAAGCGGGTTGGGGATCCGGTCTTCATCTATCTCTGAGGGGAACAGGGAAAGGAGAAAGTGAAGAGGACTGAAAACTCAGGGGTCCCTACAGAGCTGACTTCCCAAGGGGAGGAGCCTCGGCGATCACCTCTTTTCTGATCTGCCCCTAGGAAGATGGCCCTGATGGCTGCCCCAGGCCCGCTCCCTTCAGGCTCCCTCCTGCCCTGCTTTCTTCCCTGCACGGAGTCCTGTCCTTGACTCTGTGGTCAATCTCTGTCTACATCTTTGCCTCAGACCTGGAGGTTCCTGAAGAAGGATCTGTGGTCCTTTGGCTCTTTTCCTCCCTCTCCTCCCAACCACTGCCCCCGCCCCAGGTCCAGAACTGAACCCTGCATGGGAGGGAATCCCAGATAAAGAACAGCAAGTTTATCCTGTGCAGGGACGTACAATCCTTTTTGGTAGTTCGGTGCAGGCCGGAGGCTCAGGCATCCTGAACTCCAGGCTGGCTTATGAGCATGACCACCTCTCTGCCCCTGTCCTGGCAAGCTCCCCCACACTCTCGGAGACCTGGTTCTCTCCCCAGGCCTCGTTGGGTACGCGGGTGATCGGAATACCAGCTGCTCCCTGAGCAGCGTCTGACCTTCGCCTTCCCCTCTGGGGGCTGGGAAGAGGGCTGATGGAGGCGGTCCCTCCCCCTCACAGCTGTCACTGCCTCTGGGGGTGGGGGCCGCAGCATCTCAGTTGCTGGAGAAACCTGGAAGGCTGTTGCCATAGCAACCGGCACTCAGTTGACCACCCCAATTCCTGGGGGGCTTAGAAGCCAGGTGCTCTCCCTCCCCTGCCCCAGCACTGCTCCATCTTGCCAAAGCAAAGGAAATCCTCCTGCGACTGCAGCCACCGCTTTCCCGACCCCAGGGCTGAGGAGCTAGCTCTCTCTGACTCCTCTGATCGGCCCTCTAGCCGGCGCCCGCCTTCTCTCACTGGACCCGGCTGTCCTCAGCAGCCCCCACGCCCTTCAGCGACCCATCCCTGGGGTTACCTGGGGAGGACTGGTCGCTGGTCAGCACGAGGGTGGCAGGCGTGGGGCGGCGCCTCCGGATCTGAGGGAAGAGGTCAAGTGCACGTGGAAGCATCGAAGCCCCACCCAATCCCACTCAGCAACATAATCCCCGCTTACTATCCCTCAAAAAATGCCCCATTACACGGAACCTACCGTCCCAAGATGGACATTCCTGGGCCCACCCCTCCCCCTTGGGGACCCAAAAGACCCCCCACCCCCCTTTCTGTTTCTGCATCTCCCTAGCGCTCCGTCTCAGCAGCTCTATCTGCTCTCATGCATGGATCTCCGGCTTGCTGTCCTTCCGTCCATCCTGACCAATGGTCAGAAATAACCTGAGAGGGCCAAGGCTTTTCCCTCAGTGGTCCAGCCCACCCCCCCAAAACAGACATTAACCTTTGGTGTGCCGGCATCGGTGGAGAGCACCCCTCAGTCCCCACCCAGCCTGGGTGGACGGCTCAGGGAAGGTAGGGCTGAAGGTGCATTTCTCTGGCCCACGAGCTGGCTTTATTCCCCAAAGTCCTCCCTATCCTGGGACACACTGCCTTTCTAATTTGTCAGGAAATGCGGTCTGGGGAAATCCTCGTCATGGTAAATGAAATACTAGCAGGAGTCTAGTCAGGGCCTAAAGTTACTGAAAAGTCTTACCCTGGACTCCAGGGTCCCAGTCTAAGAAATTAACATATAAAAGCGGACGTCCGCTGGGCGGTTGCTGTTCTTTTGTCCACGCTGCCAATAAAGTTGATTGCTGTTGAAGTCAGTCCAAGGACTCCTGGGACATGTGGTTTTTTTCCCCTTTCTCTGGAGGGTTTAGAGGCTTGGAAGTGAGGGGACCCGTGGGGCTGGAGTCCCTGCAGCTCCCTCCAGGGCAGAAGAGAGGAGGGAAGGCTAAAGGGGCTGGGAAAGGGGCTAAAATTATCCAGGGCTGAGAGTAGTAGGGTGAGGACCCTGAAGGATCAAATTCCTCTCTTTTCTGTGTCCCATTATTTAGTATCACTACCCTTGGGGGTGGGGTAAGACTCCTGCCCTTCTCTATGCCCAGAAAGTGGGTATCAGCCCTAGCAAGAGGCACAGTGTTAGTCTGAGAGGGGGACTCTCCCTAAAGAAATGGGATGCGTACAACGGGGGGGGGGGGTACGCTGGGGTAGGTCATTGTTTTCCCTGGAGATTCCAGCGACATCTGTTTGGGGTGACATTTCAAGGTCCCTGGCAGTAGCAGTCCTGTGTGTGTGTGTGTGTGCGCACACATGCGCATACACATCGGCACTACACAAACATTAGTTGTGAGTCGGTCTGGCCGTTCCTGATGCAGAGGTGCTGGGCACCAGCAGGCGGGCATGTTGGCATCACATCTGCGGGGTGAGGGCCATCCCTTCCCTAGGGGAGGACTCCCTTTTCTTTCTTTCCTGCTGTGGGTGGAGGGGGCATGCTGGCTGTGGAGGAGTCAGAGAGACAGGGAGAGGGTGGGGGTGTTAGTGGAAGTTGGGATCCTGAGAAGGGACCACAAGCACGTCAGAAAGGGCCTTTGAGAGTGCAGCAGGGCTCTGTGATGTTGGACAGGTCCCTTAGCCCATTTCTTTGCCTTGGACAAGATTTCTAGGCACTCAGAATCTTTGAGAATTTTGATATCCTATAGCAGAAGGGAGTCAGGTCAGCCTTCCTAAAGCACCTCCCAGGCACCTGAACTACTGGGAAATGAACAGATCATCTCTCTTCTTTCTCTTGCACCTATCTCAAATTCTAGTGCTCAAGGGCACCTGGTGCCTTTGCCTCTGATTTGCTGCCAAACCAGTCATGCCAAAGACCTGGTAGTTGTGGGCACCCCTCCATCCCCTGCCATTCTATGCTCCATAACTCATAGCTTCTAACCCCCTTTGCTCTTCCATGTCCGTCTGGATTAGGAGCTCCTGCCACGCCTGGAGCTTTTTGATTGGGTAACACACTTGGGCAACACAGCAAGAGGGGCCGAGGTTAGACTGCAGGTAGAATTTCAGGTCTAGTGGACACCAATTTTGGAATATTAGAGAAAAGCAGGCAGAAGTCCCAGCTCTTTTTTCACTCTGGCTCCTTACCACTGTCTTCTCCTCCTCCTCTGTTTCCTGACCCCTGAACCAGCTGGCCTACCCCCTCCTCCTCCCAACATACACCGACACCTGCCTTCTCGAACACCAAACAGATGCAGGTGTCAGGCAGTGAGACCTGTCTATGCCGGTGGGAGGCAGTCCTTCTTGTCACTTCACCCCTAACCCCCCCCAGCCCATACTCATGGGGCCTTTTTTCTGAGTCTGAGGTTATCTTAGCCAGTCCCCTGCCTCCGGGCATAACAGCCTTGCCCCCGACTCTGGGGGAACACTCCCCAAGATCGGGCTCTCCACCCTCCTCATCCTCACCAGGCCTGAGGTCTCCTCACAGTCCCTCCTACTGTCACCTCTTCGAGGTCTGGAGAGGCGGCTCCCCCAGGCCAGGGAGAGGGGGCGGGGGCAGGTTCCTCACCCCTGCCCACACTTTGGGAAGCTGAAGTTACAGGGAGAGTGTGTGTCCCGACCCTTCCCTTCAACCCTGACCTTATTCCACCAAAGCAAGACAGAGGACATCTCTCTCCAGCCCATCCCAAGAGGTCACAGAGTTTTTTTCAGGTGGGGAGGCCCAGCCAGAGCCCTGGGAGCCGGTTGGGGGGAATGGAGAACTGACCTTGTGGCCAGTGGATATTCCTTAGGAACAGGGATGTCCAGGGAAATGGACAGAGAACACAGAAAGAGGTGGAGCAATGAGCAAATGAGCAAATATTTGGTAAGTGGGCGGTAGTAGTGACCACGGGTGGTCACCCTCTCCACACACATGCTCACTCTCCCTGAGACACACACTTGCTCACACACTCTCATCCACTGCCACCTCTGCCAGGCGGCTCCGAGCTAAAAATAGATCAGGCCCTGGGCTGGGCCAGGGCCTTGGACTCCCACCCACTGAGCCAAGGCCAGCACAGTGCTGCTCCCTTGCACAGGGGGTCCCTTGCACCCAGCCCCCATAAAGCCCCTGCCTCTGGCTTCCCGGTACCATTCTCTCCATGCCACCCCACTCCCTGCTCCAAAGGGCAGGAGTTGGGACTAGGGACCCGCGTGTCCAGACATGCAGAACAGGGGAACCTCGGCCTCTGGACCCGACCACCCCTCTCCCCAAAGCCCCAGCCCTTTCAGTTTTCGCCAGCTCCTTCTTCTTCTCACTCTCTGGGGTCAGACAAGGTAGCCTTCAGTTAGGGGAGGACCAGGGAGGCGATTTCTCTTCTTTCAACTCCTTTCGACAGCACCAGGGTCCCTCCATTACCTACCTTCTCGCCCCCAACCCCACCCCCGCCCCGAACCCCTCCCGCAAGGCTGCCGTACCCTTCGGCGCCCCCACCGAGCTCAGAAACTCTGCGCGGGGGGTGGGGGGGTGGGGGTTGAGTGGGCGGGGGATGCAAGCCTGGGGAAGGGAGGTAGGGGTCGTGTCCTCAGGCAGGCCCCCTCCCCCAGGCCTGGGAGGCAGAGAGCGACCCTCCGCGGGGGACAGGCTTCGAGTGGAGGCGCTCGCCCTCGCACAGACGGGGATGTGGCTCCAGCGGTGGGGGAGGGGAGAGAAGACCCCCAAACCGACCGCGGTCGCCCTCACAGGGGCGCCCTGCGAAGGGCGGACGAAGCGGGTTTCTCAGATCCCACAGCCCAGGGGTCCGTCGTCCGTTGCTGGGCGAGTCCCCTGCCACCCCGCCCTGCTCCGCACCTGCTCCGCCGCCTCGGGGTCAAGGTGCGGCTCCAGCAGCGGGACCGTGAACTGGATCTTCCGCGGGCTGTTGTCTTGCTCCATGGTTGGGGCGGCGGCCGCTGGGCCGGCGCTGCGGCGGGAGGGCGGGCGGCGGGACTCGGGGCTGGGGCGGGCGCGCTCCCTCTCCGCTCCGCTCGGGCCCCGGCCCCAGCCCGGCGCGCTCAGCTCCCGGCTCCCGGCCCCGCGCTCCCGGCTCCCGGCCCCGGGGACTCTGCGGCCGCCGATTGGCTCCGCACCCGCCCCTCCCGGCCCCCTCCTCCTCCCCCAGCCCGGAACCTTAACCCCGTCGTGGCTGCGCCGCGGGCTGCGGGAGACCCCGCCGGCGGGCGAGCCGGGTGTGGCCGGGTCCGGGTGGTGGTCGGCGGCCCCGGCCCGCATCCAGGTGTCCTCAGAGTTCCGGGCAGGGAGTGGGGGGGTGGGGAGCGGGACGGAGAACTTCTCCAGGCTGGGACAGGTTTTAGGAGTGGGAAGGTGGAGGGGCGCTGCCAAGAGGAGGCGGCAAACGTGAGAGGAAGATTTCATTTATGATCTGAAAACGGGTTGTCTCATAGAGCAAAGAAGGAAAGGGGATTTAGGCATGCAGCAGGAGGGGTGAAGGCTAGACACGGAGAGGGACTTGTCCTGGAGAGGAAAACACTAGGGCAAAGGTGAAAACTTGGAGGGGAGGGGTGCGGTCCCGGCGCCGACAGTTCCCTCGGCCGACAGGGAGGGCGAATTGGAGATCTTAAAGGGTCTCCAGAGGCCAGAGCCTCTCTCTTGAAGTGCGGATGGGAGTGGGTGGAGGGCTCCGGGAGAGAGGACCATCTGGGTCTCAGCAGACGGAGTGTTGGGGGTGGGGAGCCGATAATGCTTGTGAAACAGATTTCTCTTTCTGCTTGCTAAACTATGGGTCTGGGAAAGCAGGTGAAAGGCCTTCGAGGGGAGAATGCTGGGGGATGAAGAGGGAAACTCCTGGTGGGGTGGCTTGTTTACAGATGGGGTTGGTTTCCAGTTCCACTACTGGCAGGATCATGAAAATGATCTGCTGTAACTGAAGGGATGGAGGTTAGACTCGGTGAAGAACTTACCGCGTTGGTGTAGGACCAGATGTCAATCAATACCAGTGAGTGAGGCAGATAGGATATTCTTAGGAGCTGGTGGCACCCTGCCAGGGCCTGGGGGTCATTGGATGGAGGGAGAAGAGGTGCTGTGGCCCTGGGGTGGGGCAGGGCTGGATGCATCACTGGGGGAGGAGAAGGACTGGAGGTAGGGAGGAGAAGGGACAGGGAGTTCTGGGGGGAGGGGCTGGGCCAGGGCCAGGGCAAGAGATCTATTTCTTGGGGCGCCTGGGTGGCTCAGTCGTTAAGCGTCTGCCTTCAGCTCAGGTCGTGGTCCCAGGGTCCTGGGATGGAGCCCCGCATCGGGCTCCCTGCTCGGCGGGAAGCCTGCTTCTCCCTCTCCCACTCCCCCTGCTTGTGTTCTCTCTCTCGCTATGTCTCTCTCTGTCAAATAAATAAATAAAATCTTTAAAAAAAAAAAAAGAGAGATCTGTTTCTTTAGCTTGAAGACCGGCACCTGGCAAGTTCCATACAGATTAATGCCTGGTTCTCTGGGGTCCCTATGATCACCCTCTCCTCTAAGGGCTCAGCCTCAACTCTTAGTTGCCTCCTCTCTTGGGCAGCCCTTCCCTGACCTGGATTTCACGGCCCCTTCCCCTTTTACCTCCCAAAATAACCTCCCCTGTCCTCCCCGCTAGCCATATCTCTTTACACGTGCCAGGCCCAGCTCGGTTTTCCCAGGGCAAGCCTGGGGTTATAGGGACCCAGTGGGCCAGGCAGACCTCCATTTGCATGTTAACTGACCCCATTTTGCTGTCACCTGGACTCTAGGAATGACCCTCTACACTCAGTCTGCACTCATAGGGTCCCTTTGCATTCTTTTTAAAAACTTTTTTCCTCCAGTTTTATTGAAAAATAAGCGACATACATCACTGTATAAATTTAAGGCATACATACAGCACCATGGTTTGACTTACATATATTGTGACATGATGATCACAATAGGTTCAGCTAACATTCATCTTCTCATAAGATACAATAAAAAAGAAAAAGAAAGAAAGAAGAGAAAAAGGAAAAAATTCTCTTTGTGATGAGAACTCAGGAGTTACTCTGTTAACAACTTTCCTGGTGTCTCATAGAGTGGTGTTAGCTCTGGTCATCATGTGGTACATTACATCCCCAGCACTTATTCATCTTAAATCTGGAGTTTGTACCTTTTGACCACCTTCCTCCATTTCCCGGTCCCCCTCCCCTCTGCCTCTGATAACTGCAAATCTGATCTCCTTTTCTAGGAGTTTGACTTTTGTTTTAGATTCCACATATAAGTGAGATCATACAGTATTTGTCTTTGTCTGATTTATTTCACTTAGCATAATGCTTTCAAGGTCCATCCATATTTCCTTCCCACTCGCCCACCTCCTAACCACACATACACAGAACAGGGTCCAAAGTATCCTCTAAATAGGTGACTTGCACATCCCTTACCCCATTCCACGAGGACCCTGGAACTTGGGAAGCCAACATTATCACACCCCTGGATCTCTGGGGCTTCAAAATCTCCTACTGAGGCTCAGTTTCCTCATTTGTAAAATGGGAGAAGAGTCCCTCCCTGATAGGGTTGAGTATCATATGAGGTAAGTGCCTGGCACATAGAACACCCTCGATTAATCCATGGCTGCCGATGTTACTGTCTTGTCATCTCCTAGCAGGGCAGCAGTGAGGGGAGTCGTCTCTCCAGGCTCTCTTCAGGAGAACCTTCACCCCACCCCGGTCATCCAGTTTGCCTGGGCCTCTTTCATATTCCCCCTTTCCCCTCAGACTTTGGTCTGGCCATGGAGATTCCTCCCAAAGTCCTACACCCACCCTTCATGTTGCTTCCTCAAGCTCCAGATTCTCCGAACCCCTTGCCCTGAAAGCTACAGGTAAGGAGAGGGGCCCAGGTTGCTCAGGCTTTGGAGAGATGGCTGATGGGGGGCTGTGTGGGAAGAAGTGTCCCAGAGCAGCCAGTGCTGGGGTGGAGGCAGAGGAAGAGAGAGCAGGGAGAGGGAGGAGAGAGCTCTGGGTACGGGTTCGGGCTTGCTTCAAGAGCAGGAGGCTGGGTGCAGGTGGGCGAAGCGTTTGCGGGTAGCGCGGAGGAGGAGTGTGGCCAGCTGCAGCCTCTGGGGCTGGGGTCTCAGCGTGGGCTAGAACGGGGCTGTCTGTGTGTCGTGTTTTGACCTTTATTCATGCCCAGAGCTGGCTGAGTGGCTGTGAGTGTGTGTTGAGCTTGTGGGGGGAAGAAGGCAGGCGTTGCTCACACACTGGGCTGGGGAGGCGTGGAGGGCCCGCCACCTGCTCTTGGGGGCCCCTGGTTGGAGGTGGAGCCTGCTTGCAGGTGTCTGCGGGAGGTGTGCTCGCGTGTGCAGGTAGGCGTTGCCATCCCTGCCGCAGCCGCAGCTGGGGCTGGAGAAGTAGCTGTTCCGCGCAGTGCACTTCTGGCTCCATGAAATATTTAAGGCTACAGGGATGTGACTCGGTGACGCAGTCACTTAGCCTTAGTGCCCCCCCCCCCCCGGACTCTGGGTTAATGGGGCTGCTCTTTTCGTTCTCAGCACGTTCTGCTTTTATTTAGCTGTCCTCCTTACCCCCACTAACCTTCTCATGCATTAATTCACTAATCCTCGCAACCCACCAGGAGGGAGGCACGTATTAGGATCTTTATTTTACTTCTCATGGGTGGGGTCATGGAGCGAGCTGATGCTGGGATGGGCCGCTTGGGTTGGCATTTGGGAGGTTAGAGGTCAGTTCCTCCCTCTGCGGCCAACTCTCTGGGCCAGTGTGGTGGGGCCATCACTACCTCCCTGCCCCCGAATGCACACTGGTCTCTGTTTTCTCATCTGTAAAATGAGGGGGACCGGGTGACGGCGTGGGTTTCTTCCCATTCTAAAATGTCGTCATCCTGAGTTAAGGGTGCTCCAGCCACATACTGGGAAGTCTCAGACCCAGAGGCAGGGACCGTACCTCTATCTTTGCATTTCTCCCCACCTGGCCATTGTGGCAGGGGTCAGCTCCCACTTGTTGGATACATGACGCTTGCATACTTTTTCACACACTTAGCTCTGACGAGGTGAGGCTTGAGGCTGATTTACACCCCCAAAGGAGCAACGACCCCATCCAAGTGGTCCCCCTGGGAAGCCATATGTTCACACCAATTTGCTGCGGTTTCTCAAACATTTCTGGAAACTCTTTTGGAACATCTCAGAGCTTGTGACATATGCTCTGAAAATCCTCACTGTGGAGTAAATCTTTGCCCTTCGGACTGGCTTTGCTCTTCTGGAAACGACTGGGAGTCTTTAGGGGGTCACACCTTGTGAAGAAGGAGGGAAGCCAGCTGGGGAGCAGAACTTGACCTGGAACTGAGGTGCGGGTACCCTGTAGTGAGGTCGTGTGCCCCCTGCGGCTCCGACACCCATCCAGAAGACCTCTCCGCAAGAGAAGTTTCCAGAGCTTCTTGTGGGCCCGAGCAGCACCATTGGAGCGGATATGTGGCCTCTCAGGGGATGACTTGAAAGATCCCGCCTCCCTTCACTGTGTACGTCCTGGTTTGCCCGTGAAAAAGCCCATCGTTGCAACTCTGCCAGGCTTGGGGACACACCCCCCCGGCAGCTGGCACTCTTGGGAATGGAGCCAATGCTGGTGATTCAAACACAGGGGCTGCTCACTTCCAAAGTGCTTTGTGTCTTCTGGAAGCATACACCGGTAGAGGTGGAAGAAACTTGAAGATCAATCCATCCTCCTCGAACTAGAGAGGAGAAACTGAGGCCAAGAGAGAGGAAGCAGCTCTTCCAAGGACTAGAACCCATGCCAACACTTTTCCCGAGAAGCCAGATTTGGTGGCTTTGGCAGGGCAGTGGCTGAGCCTGAAACAGGGGCATGGACCAGATGACCTCTTGAGATGTATTTTAACCCTATGATCATCATCAGTCCAGAAGAGCCAATCCTTAGCTAGCCCCTTCTACCCCAACTCTAACAGTTGAGTTGGATTCATTCTTCCAACCAGTATTTATTGGGTGCCAGGTATTATGCTAAGTGCCGGGGATACAGTGGAGAACAAAATGGATAGTCTCTGTCCATGGGCATCTTATAGCCTAGCAGGGGTCAGGGCGGTGGTGGGCTGACCCAGGAATTATAAGTGATGACTATGACAAAGGGGGAAGTACAAGAATGAGCTGCATCAAGAAAGGAACAAGGTCAACATAACCTCTGACTGCTCAGAACCCTCACAGCCGCATATGAGCTCCTTCCAGCATGGTGGTTAAACTCCCAGCTTCTGGAGCTACCTGCCTGGGTTCAAGTTCTGCCATTTGAGAGCTCTGTGACTTTGGGCAAGTTGTATAACCTCTCTGAGGCTCAGTTTTCCCGCCTGTACATCACAGCAATTCCTATTGTTATGGAGAGGGCTGGGATGAGGTAATGTCCATAGAGAGCCTAGCGTGGGGCCTGGCGCCCACCAGGCACTTGAGAAATGGACAAGAGTAGCTAGGAGTTCATCTTCACGAATGTTTTCTCCATTGACTCTGGACAAAGCAGGGAAGAAGAAATGGGGATTTCAAAGCTTTCAGAATTAGGGGGTGGGTATCTGTGGGACATCCCTTGCCCCTTTTCAGCCAGATCCTGCTCCTCCCTGCCTTTGTCTGATCAGCTCTTCTTGATGTCCAGCTATATCCTCATCAGCATGGGTGATCACCCTGCCCTGCTAATTAACACCAACCCTGTTAATGATTAAATCTAATGACTTTGACTTGGGAATGTGATGGAAAATTCCCCAGCCACAGGACAGGATGAGGGTAAGTTACCAGGAGTAGGAGGGAAGGGCCCCCTGAGCTCTGGATGTGTTGTTGGGGGTTGGTGGCGGGGGGTGGGGGGGGGGTGGGGACAGATACCTGGATTTTTTCTCGGGGCTGCCCAGCAGGGGAGTATGGATGGAGGGGGTTGTTTGAAAGTTATAGCCAGCCCTCCTCCCCCATTCCTCCCAGGCTTGGCAGAGCGCACTGGGCCCCAGCCCAAGCCTTGGCATTCCTCTTGCCAGGGGTTGGTTGATTGCAGCTAGAGCAAGGATGGACGGAGATGGTGGATTAGTGTCCCAGGGCTGCCGTGACAAAGTGCCACTAACCCGGTGGCTTCAAGCAGCAGGAACTTATTCTGTCACAGTACTGGAGGCTAGGACTATGAGATCAAGGTGTCGGCAGGGCCAGGCTCCCTCTGAGGGCTCTAAGGAAGAATCCTTCCTTGCCTTTCTCAGCTTCTGATGGCCCCTGGTGTTCCTTGGTTTGTGGCAGCGTCACCCCGATGTCTGCCACTGTCTTCACGTGGCCTTCTTCCCGCAGCGCCTCTCGGTGTCCCTTCCTCTTCTTACAAAGACTTCAGTCCTTGGATTGAGGCTCCACCCTAAATCCAGGATAATTTCATCTCAAGCTCGTTAATTAATTACATCTGCAAAGATGTTGTTTCCAAATAAGGTCACATCTGAGGTGGTGGGTGGACGTGAATTTTTAGGAGACGCGATTCGCCCCACGGCAGATAGTGAGAGTGCTTCCCCCATGCCCTGTGCTGGAGCCGGCACCCGCCTCTCCCTCTCCCCAGGTAGAGCAAGTGCTCAGGAACTCTGGGAGCTGTCTCAAGAGGCCTAGACAGGGGGGCTATTAGTGGAAAGAGGTGAAGGGATGGAAGCAGGGGTGTTCTAGATTGGAGAAAAGAAGACTGGGGGGACTTTGAAGGGAAAATCCTGGGTCTCTATAATTTAGTACTCTTAGAGCGGAGAGTGTAACCCACATTATATTATATATGGCACATATTACATGTTATCTATTATACATATTATATATATTGTATATTCTATGTTATATTCTATATTATTTGACAACCACGTGTCATGTGATAAAAAAATAAAGTTGCAGTTTGATTTCATGGTGAGTTTGATTCATGACACAATCCTTTATATTTTATTGGGCCGCTGGGCAGGGGTAATTTTTTCCCTTGTTCTTGGGTAAAAACCCAGGAAAGACTCTTAACGGTTTTGCTTGCTTTCAAGTAAGAGACAGGCATTGAGCATTTATCAGAAACTAGAACAGCCAGGCCAGTATACGAATCAAAACTCGAAACCATTTACTGTCACTCCTGCGCAGCCTGTTGGGCCCTACTTTAGTTGGAGCCGGGGAAAGGGGCGAGGGGCTGGCTTCGGCCTGTCTCTCTGTCATGTTCTCCCTCCTCCTCTGCCCCCCCAGGTCTGCCCTTCACCCGCTCTCACCAGATGCCATTTCGGAGTGAGAGTGAGGTGTGCTGGGGAGGACGTGAGGGGTGTGGAGCGGACCAGAAGGGGTAGGTGAGTTTCACATTGGTGATGCTCAGCCTCCTCCTCCATCAGCTGGTACTGTCCTGACCCCTTTCTCTCTGATCTTCTCTGGTGACTGTTCTCTCCTGGGCCCTTTCCTGGCCCCTCAGAGCTTTGCTGTCAGCCCCATTTACCTGTGTTCCCTTATTCCAGGAACTTGAGCCTCCTTCCTCAGCTGTTGGGGTCCTTTTGTCCCTTGAGGTAGCGCAATTGGACAGCACCCAAGAGAGATGCATGGGGATGTTTCTCTCCCAGGATCCAGAGCCGATTCTTTCTTTGTCAGGCAAATGAACCAGGGCATCCCAGAGCCCTGTCAGCCTGCCCACATGGCAGTTCCTCGGGCCTTCACTCTCCTTCTAAACTTCTGCATGGCACCCAGGCTCCAGGACACTCTGCCCTCAACTCTAGGGGCCACATACTCAGCTCTTGTGGTAACCCATTTAGCATCCATTAGGTTTGCTCTAAGGTGGGTAGGCCCCTTTCCCCTTCCTTGGGAGAGGGGAGAAGGGGCTCACAGCACAGCTTTATCCATACATTGCCTCCTCCAAAAATCCTCCCTTCTCTCCATACTATGATTTTTTTTTTTTAATATCCTTGATCTGGCTGAGGTGGTCAGAAACTAATTCTTAAAAATTTCCTTTGAAATTCATCATATGATGATTTGGCATTTCAGTTGGTTAAGCGCCTGGTTCTTGGTTTCGGCTCAGGTCATGATCTCATGGGTTGTGATCCCATGGGTCGTAGGATGGAGGCCTCCGCCCCGCCCTTTCCAGGTCAGGCTCCACGCTTGAGTCTGCTTGAAGATTCTCTCCCTCTGCCCCTTCCCCCACTCGCTCGTGTTCTCTCTCTCATAAATAAATAAATAAATAAATAAATAAATAAATAAATAAATAAATTTCATCTATTGTATCTTGGTGCTTACTTGAAATTCTAACATCTTGTTGCAAGAGGGGGGGCACCAAGTTCTAAATCCACAGGGGCAGCTTCTCTATGTCAAGGAAGGGGAAGGCACAGGCCAAATGGCCTAGAGGCTGAATGGCCACCAGAGGGCAGCAGATCCTACTTCAAACTCATTCTCTTCATTGCACTGGTTGGAATTAGTTTCTCCTTCAGTTCCCCGAGGCCAGGTAGCACCCAGTGGTCAGCCACGTTCAGGGAGGGGCTCAGCTCTCCTGGTATCTTAGCTGGTTGCCCACAGGTGGCCCTGCTTTCTGACTTTCTGCCGTCTAACCACTCTTCTTGCGCTTGAAGTATCAAAAATGTCAGTCTGCGGGCGCCTGGGTGGCTCAGTTGGTTAAGCGACTGCCTTCGGCTCAGGTCAGGATCCCAGGGTCCTGGGATCGAGTCCCACATCGGGCTCCCGGCTCAGCAGGGAGCCTGCTTCTCCCTCTGACCCTCTCCTCTCTCATGCTGTTTCTCTCTTGCTCGCTCTCTAATAAATAAATAAATAAAAATCTTTAAAAAAAAAAAAATGTCAGTCTGCGCTGAGCAGGAACGGCCATTCACTAGGCACCTGCATTGTAATGGGCCTGAAGATTGAGCCATACTCTGCCCGGGAGAAGCCCAGCCGGGAGGGAGAACTGTGAACAGACACGACGAGCTGCAAAATAGCAACTGTTGTGGAGGCAGAAATGAGGGCTCTGTACTGAACTCACAGACGCAGAGAGCAGCACGGGGGGTTGCCAGGGCCGGGGCGGGGGGAGTGGGGAAAGGTGGTCAAAGCTACAAGCTTTCCATTATGAAGGGTGAGTAAGTTCTGGGGATGTAGTGTACAGCATGGTGATGACAGTTAACAATACCGTATTGTATATTTGGAAGTAGCTAAGAGGGTAGATCTCGAAAGTTCTTATAACTCTGTGAGGTGACGGATGTCCTAACTACACTAACTGTGGTGACCACTTCCCAGTACGTACCTATATCAAATCATCACACCACACACCTTGAACGTACACAAGGCTATATGCCGATTCTATCTCAATAAAGCCGGGAGGAAAAGTAATAAGGGCTTTGGGAGCACTGCGGAAGGAGCAGGACCTGGAGAAGGCTTCTTGGAGGAAGGGAATTGGGGTTGGGTTGTTGTTGTTGTTGTTTTTAAGGATGAATAGGACTTTGGGGAAGAAGAGGTGAGAATAGGGGGAGATAGCTTGACAAATCCTGGGGGATGAGGGAGTTGACAGGTGACAAGGGAGGTGGAGGATAGCAGAAGGTGGTGGGGTTGTCTGGGGCCTAGTGGGGAAACTTTGGGAAAACTCCATTTCTGCTATTGGCAGAAGCAGACCTTCCTTCCCCACTCCCCAGTGTCCAGCAAGCGGGCCTGAGGCTGGATAGTGGCAGGATTTTATTGAACACGGAGGATTGGAGAAAATGGGGAGGACGGGCTCCTTGAGCTTCTCAGAGGAAAAAAAAATGCTTGAAGGAATTCATGTGGTTTAGCTGGGATTAAAGAAGACTCAAGGGTAGGGTGATTTTGGCATAACGGGGGAGGTGAGGGCATGGGCTTTGGAGGGAGTCAGATGGGTGTTGGAATGAATCCTGGTTCTTCCAATACCCCAGGGACCCTGGGCTGATTGCTTTACTTCTCAAGCTTATATCCTAATCTGTGGAATGGGAATAATGACTCCTGCATGCTCTGGGTACTGCAAGTATTGATTGATATAATATACATGAAATGCTTAGCACAGTGCCCGGTAAGCATTGGCTAAATTGGTAGCGTTTATTACTGGAGTGGTAATTACCTTCAGTTGTCACATGGAAACAAGCAACTTATTTGTGCCGCTCCAGCAGGCTGAACTAGCCATGCAAGTGAGAGGGAGACAGACTTGGGCTGGCTGGGAGGCAGGATGCTCTCACCATCAGAGCCACCCAAGCCTGGGAGGGGCTGTGTGTAAAGAGAGGTGTGTTGCTGGAGGTACCCAAGAGGCTGTCTGGGGTATCCTTCCGTTGGGGCCAATGCATGACCTTTATGGGCTCTTTCTGATTTGATTCTTTGGGATCCTGGGTTGTTCTGAAACTGTGCATTGGAGTCTACGAATGGAAGATTCTGTGATTCACTCTGAAGGAGAAGGGCCCCTGGGACAGGGGTGATGGGGCTGGCGGTGGAGAGAATCAGTGCCTCTCCTGGGCGAAGGCCAGATTACCCAAGGCCTTAGCTATCCTGTCTCCTCAGGTGAGGGGAGGGCATGTGGGAGGCTCTGTGGAGGTTGTCCCGTTCCTCATCTTGCCTCCGTGTGATGGAACTCCATTTTCTGTGTTGGAAGTTTGGGAGTGGGAGGAATATATTTTTTTAAGACCCTTCCCTGACATCCAATAAAAAAGTCCCCATTCTGGGGTCCCCCTCCTGTGCATTCCTGAGACATAATCTCATGCTTCCTCACGGCAGTGTCTAGACCTCTGATATGTACTGTGTTCTCTGTGAAGGTAGTCTTCTCTTTGCCTCTGCATTAATCCTGCAGATGCTGGAGAAGGGAGCCCTGGGCCTTTGAGCAAGGGCTGCCCAGGATTTTTTCTTCCCAACCACGCTGGGGGCTGGAGCCCCTTAACTGCCATCATTTCCCTGTGCCCCTTTCCATTGGAGGAGAGGACTTTGCTCCCTTCTTCACAGGGAGATGAATGTCACAGTGAACGCTTCGAGTATCTCTCTGTTCCTAACTTGTTCCTTCTAGGAAACAAGTAGCTAATTTCCTTCCTTCCTTCCTTCCTTCCTTCCTTCCTTCCTTCCCTCCTTCCTTCCCTCCTTCCTTCCCTCCTCGCTCCCTCCTCCCTCCCTCCTTCCTTCCTTCAATTCACTCACAATTTCAATTTGGATTTATTCATTGAGCTCTGCTTGCCCAGTAATTACTGTTCAGGAGACTAGAGAGAAATGATGAATACTACTAATTGACACGTTCCCAGGTTTCATAGAGTTTACATTTTTGTGATGCAGAAAGTATATAAACAGGTAAACAAATGTGTAAATAAGATACTTTCAGGACGTGGTAAGTGCAGTGAGGGAATAAACAGGGTGAGGTGGCAGGAGTGACTGATGGGAGGGTAGATGGGGGTGGGCACTGAGTCGGGTGGCCAGGGAAGCGCTCTCTGAGAAGGTGCCTTTTCCGTAGAGTCCTGAAGGGTGGAAGGGAGTCAGCTAAGCAAAGAGCAAGAGGAACCAGGTTCTAAGCAGAGGGAACAGCAAGGATGAAAGCCCTGAGCTGGGAAATGATGGTGTGTCCCAGGACTGTGGAGGATGCCAGCATGGCCACGAAGTATTGAGCAGGGGAGTGGAACGAGATGAGCTTGGAGGAACAGTGGGGAACTAGACCAAGCCGGGCCTGTAGGCCTTGGTAAAGAGTTTAGATTTTATTTGAAGTGCAACTGAAAAACCCCTGTGACCTTTTCAGCAGCAAATGCACTGCCATGATTTGATATACTTTACAAAGATCACTTGTCTAAATGCTGAATGGAGGATGGGTTGGGAGGGGTGAGGGTGGAGGTGGAGAGGTTAGGCAGGAGGCCATTGCAGAAGTCTAAGCGATAGATCATTCTGGTGAAACTAGGGTGGTGGTGTGGAGACGGAGAGAGGGGGATGAAGTCATGATATATTTTGGAGAGAGAGTCTAAGGCTTTGTTGATGTGGGGATTGAGGGAAAGGCAGAAATCAAGATTGACTTTTAGGTTTTTGAACTGAATAATTGAGTATATGAGGTTATATTTAATGAAATAGGAAGATGAGATGGACAAGTATATTAAGATAGTGGTTCAGGTGCCAGTAATAAGTTAAATGACTTAAATGGAAGTTAAACAGTGGTGATACGGTGGCTTCACAATATTCAAGACTCAGGATCTTTCTATGTTGTAACTCTTTCTTTTCAAGATGTGGCTTCCGTTTAGTGGCCTATGAAGGCTGCTCTAGCTCCCACCTCTTCGTCTCATTCTAGTTGGTGGGAAGAGGGGGAGAAGAGCAGGGGAGGACGTACTCCTTTTCTGGCAAGGACACCACCCATAATTTGCCCTTATCATATTGGCTCATATCCTACTGGCCACAGTCTAATCACACGGCCACATCTAGCTGCAAAGAAGCCTGGGAAATGTAGTCATCAACTACATGGGAAAAATGATGGCACAGATTAGAGGTCTGGGTAAGGTCAAAGAGTTGTTACCACTGGGGCGCCTGGGTGGCTCAGTCGGTTAAGCAACTGCCTTCGGCTCAGGTCATGATCCTGGAGTCCCGGGATCGAGTCCCGCATCGGGCTCCCTGCTCGGCAGGGGGTCTGCTTCTCCCTCTCCCGCTCCCCCCTCTTGTGCTCGCTCTCTCTCTCAAATAAATAAATAAATAAAATCTTAAAAAAAAAAAAAGAGTTGTTACCACTGGACTTCTAGAGTAAAGGAGATGGAAGGTTAGGAGGTTGTAGACAAGATGGGATTCTTGAATTGGAGATTTTGGAGGTTACGGTAGTAAAGTGTAGGCAGAGGTACAAAGGTCCAATACTGAGAAGCCAGAGTGTTGGAGAGGTCATCTGTGTGAATGTGGAACATCATCAGGAATGTTGTCAGGGGGGAGGAAGAGCAGGAGCTGAGGTTATCAGTGAATTGGCGGGGCGGGGGGGGGGGGGGTTGGTGGGGGGGGGGGGCGGCCTGGGTTCTGGGCTTCGGGGGGGGGGGGCAGGTTTTGAAGTTGGAAGGAGGAGCAGTGGTGTGTAGAAGCAGCCTCCCCTCCCACGCTCTGGCTCTGAGGTAACTGGCAGTGAGAGGGAAAGCAGCTTCTACTTGAGAGCCTTGTAGAGGTTGTGGGAGTCTCAGGAAATCTTAACATTTTTTTTTAAAGATTTATTTATTTATTAGAGAGAGTGAGAATGAGAGAGAGTCCATGAGAGCGGGGAGGGCCAGAGGGAGAAGCAGGCTCCTCGCTGAGCAGGGAGCCCGATGCGGGACTCGATCCCGGGACTCCAGGATCATGACCTGAGCCGAAGGCAGTCGCTTAACCAACTGAGCCACCCAGGCGCCCGGAAATCTTAACATTTAAGACTAGTCAGTAGAGAGAACACTCAAATCAAGACATTGGCAATATCAAGGAGTTTGCTGATCACATGCCAGGAATTCTAGAAGGCACACTAAAATGTACTGGGAGAGAGGCTGAGCAGAGAATTGGTTTGGGTTAGGGAGATGGGAGGCTGGATAACGGGGTTCCGGAGGCTTTGGCTTGGCCCTGGCGATAGTTGAGGAAAATAGACCAGGTGTGGCAGGAGGGACTCAGTTGCCCGCCTTCCTCTGAGAGCAGTGGGGACAGGGGATAGACCTTACTACCTAACTGGATGGTTTGGGGCCTCTGGCAACCGATTCCCGTGGTACCAAGGCTGGGGGGTATGGGTGGTGGCTGATCCCAGGGGAGTAGGATATGTATGTTAGCAAAATAATGGCCCCAAAGATGTCCATGTCCTAGTCCCCAGGATCTGTAAATATATTAGCTTTCATGGCAAAGAGGAAATAAGGTTTGGGATGGAATTAAGGTTGCTAATCAGCTGGCTTTAAAATAGGGAGCTTATCCTGGATTCTCTGGGTGGGTCTAGTGTAATCACAAGGAATCTTAAATGCGGAGGAGGGATTCAGGAGAGAAAACCAGATGGATGGCAAAGTGAGAAGAGCTTGGCTGGATGTGGCTGGCTCTGAAAATGGGAGAATGGGACAGAGAGCCAAGGAATGTGGGCGGCCTCTAGAAGCTGGAAGGAGCACAGAAATGGGTTCTCCCCTGAGCCTCCAGAAAAGAATATGGCCCTCCGGACACCTTGATTTTGCCTCAGGAGACCCATCTTGGATTTCTGACCTCTAGAACTACAAGATGACAAATCTGTGTTGTTTTTAGCCAGTACATTTGTGGTAATTTGTATTTAGAAATTAAAATTTGAAAATTACGACAAGTTGAAAGGATCTCCTGTTCCAGGCAGCTGGTACCTCCTGCAGGGTGGGGTGCTACGGCAGCCGGGGAGACAGAACATTTATTGGACGTGTTTCACCAGGGAGTGCAGTTCACACGTCAACGGGAATGTTCCTGAATAGTGTCGCCTCTGTCTCTGCTGCCCTCCCATGATGCAAACACACATGTTTGGACAAGACTTCCCTTCGATCCTGTCCCCTGGGGCATGTCTGCTCTTTCCCTGTCTGTTTAGTGGCTCAGGCAGGGAGGAAATAGAGGGGGCCCCTTTTGGACTTTTGTCCCGATTGCATTCTTTAGTTTGGCTTGCCAGAGAGGTCAGGGTGCTGTGGGTTGTCTGGCCCTTGTCTGGCCATTAATAACACTGATACTCTGCTCTCCTTGTTGCCCCCTGTTCTTGGCGCCCCTTATCCATTGGCCTCATTCAGAGGGGCAAAAGGTTGACATGCTGATGGGTATCCCCGGAGTCTTGGCAGTAAAATCGAGGACTGGCCTGGGGGAACTCCAGCACAGTGGATTTTAACAGGCAAAGGCTTTGAGGGTAACTTTGACCTGCAGCTTTATAGGTGCAGCTGAAGCGGGAATGAAATTGCCCCAATTTCATGTGGGCACAGAGCACAAGACAGTTAAATTGTGGCTTCAGATTATTTGTGCTCATCTTTGGTGAGTGGTGCTCGGTTGGCTATCCCACATCCTGATTGTCTACTTTGTTTTAAACTACATTTAGGGCCATGGAAGGAAGCACGGAGGGATTTTATTTATGGCCTGCCCACAGGATCCTAGAATTATTTCCTACTACACAGTCTCAAGTTGGCTCTGGGTTGTACATTTGTTACATTGATCCTGACCTCTGACCTCAGAGGCCCACTGTGGGATTAAGCACATGGGTATGGTGGACTTCATTCAGATAAAAAGGACCAGAACCCCTTATGTGGAGAAAACACTAATGTGGATGAAAAAAATCAATGGAATTATTACAAACTGGAAGGATAGGAGAAAAATTAGCAAATCTTGTACCTGGAACACTGTGTCTCTAGACATCAGATTTAGAAAATCAAGGAGACATGGGATGCATATGAGATACAAGTTTTGGTCTGATAGAAAAATCAGCAGGAAAGGGAAAGAAAAGAGAAGGATGTTCTTTTGACTGAGCTGGAGAAAAAGACAAGATTTTCTTGGGAGAGAGGTTGAGTTCATAGAGGCCATACCTGAGGTATATTAAAAGAAAAAGGAAAAGTCTCCCCATCTAAATGCTTTTTAAGGACGGAACTAGAACAGAACAGAATATTTATTCATTTCTGGATCAGGGAGGACGACTGGGCGCGAGCGGGATTTAATAAGGATGCAAAGCGTAGTGAGGCCGCTAGAGGGAGCGCGGAGCCGGGAAACCAGCGTGGGCGGCGGCTGGCTGAGCGGGAGGGAGTTGAGTGGGGATCCCCGCGGCTATTGTTAGGTTAGTTTCAAAGGGACACAGTTATTCAGGGGTGAGGGCTGGGGGCGGTATTGTCCATGCCCTGAGGTGATATGCCCAGGAGTCTGTGGTCAGGACCCTCCTCCCCCACAAGAAGTGACTGAAAAGATGAAACACACACTAAGGCGAGTTCATGCAGGAAAGGAATAGATCTCGTCACATCCGAGTTAAATTAGGACGATTGGGAGCATTATTTAAAATTTTTAAATACCACAAGATGACAGAAATGTCTTAAACACCCCCCTTTGAGAGAAGAGGCAGTAGTCATGCTCCCCACCTCTAGTGGTAAACTGTCTAAATTAACCTCTCCATGGGACTCAGGAGGCTGCTGGGCTGAGGGCCCGCCTTCCAGAGTGTCTTTCTCTAGAACCTTGAATCCTCACTAAAGGTCCCTAACCCCCAGAAAAACCCCCACAAGGTTTTTGTGCACTAGGTTCTGGGCACATAATTGCCCCTGGGCCTGAGAATATGCTTGAGCTTCTAAGTTTTGTTGGTGTGGAGCTGGGACCATAGTATTATTCTGTGTCCTAGTTACTCTGATGGTGAGAAAGAGGGACCAGTGAACTACCTGGGGATGGATTAAGTCAATTTTGCAGCTGCTGGAGGAACTGCTTACGTGTCAGGGGGGACCACGCTAGTCCCCTGCCTCTGGGCGTAACAGCCTTGCCCCTGACTCTGGGGGAACACTCCCCAAGATCAGGCTCTCCACCCTCCTCATCCTCACCAGGCCTGAGGTCTCCCTGCAGTCCCTCCTACTGTCACCCCTTCGAGGTCTGGAGAGGCGGCTCCCCCAGGCCAGGGAGAGGGGGCAGGGGCAGGTTCCTCACCCCTGCCCACACTTTGGGAAGCTGAAGTTACAGGGAGAGTGTGTGTCCCGACCCTTCCCTTCAACCCTGACCTTATTCCACCAAAGCAAGACAGAGAACATCTCTCTCCAGCCCATCCCAAGAGGTCACAGAGTTTTTTTTCAGGTGGGGAGGCCCAGCCAGAGCCCTGGGAGCCGGTTGGGGGGAATGGAGAACTGACCTTGTGGCCAGTGGATATTCCTTAGGAACAGGGATGTCCAGGGAAATGGACAAAGCTAGGTTCCTTTGGAGTGAGACCTCCTAGCTAAGAATGAGTAGAATAGGACATTGGAAAGGGAAGAATTTTGGATTTTTCATTTTCTTGCATTTTAATGTAAAAGAAAGTGTATTTAAATTTTGCTCTTTGTTACTTTTGATATTAGGAGGGGGAGTAGGTTCAAACTTAGAGCAGTTTTTGGTTGCTGGAATTGAATTATTTGGTATTTTATGGTACCAGCTCATGCTTGTTTAGTCACCTGCAGATGAGCTGTCCTGAGCAGCAGGACTCAGGTGACTGGGGAGAGGAAACGAGTTTTAGGGCACAGAATGGTTGTGGAGTCCATTTCTGTCCTATCTGGACCCCACTGAGAGGCCTTGGGTGGCAAAAGTAATCTGGCCACCCCACCGATTCCAAGAGGATATACAAAGAATAGTGGTGAGAACTTGTTACTTTATTTCTTCATCTGAAAATGGGGATAACATTTTTTTGTTTTGTTTTTTGCAAGGATTGAGTAAATATGCATAAAGCTCTTAGAAACTTATTTCTCTATTTCCTGTTTGGAAATCTATTTCTTATTTCCTCCTGCCATACAGTAAGGGCTATAAGAATCAGTGGGCCATATGATGTGGCCACTTTGTAGGTCCCAAATGGCCAAATATCTGTGATTGGGAGACTGCTCTGATGCACAGCTGGTCTGACCCCATCCCCCACCCCCTGCCCCCCACCCCTCCAGATGTACATGTGGTTGGTTGCAGATCATAGGCCCACCTGTTAAGCCCGAAGGATTGAGAGAGGAGAAGGCTACTCCGTGTTGAGGGCTTTCCCTCTCAGATGTCCCTACCCCACAAGAGGAGCAAGTTGGAGGACATACTTCCCCGCCTATTTTCCCATTTGTTTCTTACTCTCCTTTGGTGGAAGAGTAGATGATCTTATGGGTGAGAACCCCAGAGTAGCTTCTCCAGCCCTGTCTCTTGTTCAGTTTGTGAATCGGGGGTGGGGTGAGGTGGGGTGGGGTGGGAGTGGGAGGATGGGGTCAGAGTAGAAGGCCCCTTTGACCTGGGGCCTCCTATCCAGTTTTAACAGAGAGCCCTGCATTTTGGGTTTATAGAACATCCGTCCAGCCATTCTAAGGTGGATACTTACTTTGATCCCCATTATGTAATGACCTTCATGTCATTTTTTGCATTGGTCTGAACTGAAGGTCAGAAGGATGAGTCTGGGGCTTTTATCTCCAAGACACTTTCATTTTCCTAATCTAATCTTCTCAAGGAACTTCTCCAATTCTTTCCTAAACTCCATAATCTCTCAACACCCTCCTCTGTCATTTTTGCAAGAATTTATGACATGTCTCAAGCTACAGCTTGTGAAAGACCCATCATAGAACTTCCCATCTAGGTTGGGAGATGTTTTTGGTGGAGCTGTGAGTGTGTCTTTGTATATTGGAGGGGAGGGTGGGTAAACTAGGGAAAAAGGGCAGGTGGAAACTTTCTATACCAGGAGAAAGCAAAGGAAGGAAGGAGATTATTTTATTTGCCTCCAGCTCCGAACACACTTCCAGATTTTCCTGGGTTGGGGCAGCACCAGGCCTGCATTGCAGTAGCTCAGTCACTCTGTTGGTCTTCTGAGTACATCTTTTTATATGTTCTGGGGGTAGGACAATAGATATTGGAGGTGGTTCCGGAATTGGGAAAACTCAGTCACCCACCTGTCTTTCTTTATTCACACTCAGAACACTTCACTTCGGACACTTCTGGTTACCAGCGTGTGTGAGTTTTCTCCCACCAGGCAATTCCGTGACACCGGCTAGGTGTCCTGATTCAACTTCCCTCTGACCCTGTCAGGTCCCACAGGGAAGGGCTCAGTCCCACAAGACTGTCCCCCTTCAGTTGCCACTTGCAAGTCTAGGTTGTCACCTGTGCTTTGGCTATAAATCAGAGCTTCCTGAGACCCTTCCTTTGGGTTTAATTAATTTGCCAGAGTGGCTCACGGAACTCAGGGAAACTCTTACATTTTGCAGTGTATTAAAGGATATGATAAAGGATACAGATGAACAGCCAGATGAAGAGCTACTTAGGGCAAAGTTAGGGAGGATCCTGAGGGCAGGTGCTTCTGTCCCAGTGCGTTGGGGGGGGAAGTCACCTTCTCGGTGTTTGGTTGTGTTCACCAACCTGGAAGCTCTTAGAACCTCATAGAATTAAAGTAAAAAAAAACCCCCAAACCTCACAGTATTGGGATTTTATGGAGCCTTTATTATGTAGGCATGATCAATTATTAACTGTTTCCAGCCCCTCTCCCCTCTCCAGTGAATTGAGGGGTGTGGCTGAAAATTCCAAGCTTCTAATCATGGCTTGGTCTTTCTGGTGACCAGCCCCCATCCAGGAGCCACCCAAGAGCCCACTGGAGTCACCTCATTAGAACAAAAGATGCTCCTTTTGCTCTCATCAGTTAGGAATCTACAAGGCATCTTAGGAGCCTTGTGTCAGGGATGCGTCAAAGACCAAATGTCAGAACAAGGGATGTTCCTAGTGTGCTTATCACTTAGGAAATTACAGGGTTTTGAAGCTTTGTGCCAGGAAGGGGGGAGCATTATAACCATTATATCTATATCCTATTATCTCCCAGTTTCCTTTCTGCTATCCTATCTCCTCTTGAATGGGCAGTCTTCCTTCCATTTGAAAGACAGAAAGAGATTCTTATTTTCCAATTCTCTTCTTTCTCCACTGAGTCCCATATGCCTTTACAGTGAACACTGGCCAGGGTTGGGGGGAGTTTGGCACACATGAGGTAGATGAGTATGGTGTGTGTAGGCCCTTGGTGGATGTTTGGTGAGTGGGTCAATGGGAGCCACCCACCCTGAGGTGAAGCAGCAGTCTTGGTAGATGGGGATGTAGAGGAAGAAAGGCGGAGAGAAGACAAGAGGGCACGGGATGGGACCCTGGGAACGAAGAGTGCCCCATCAGGAAATGTGCCAGGAAAGGAATGGGGGGCTCGGAGAACCAGTCGAGTAGAGCACATTGGAAGGTCAGTGAGGAGAAAGTTTCTAGAAGGGCTAACTGTGTCCAGTTCTGCAGAGAGAGCCAGGAGAGCAGGGACCAGAAATAGCCGCCGGGCTTGTTGCTGTCGGTGATTTGGGGCTGGCGGGTGTGAAAAGGCAGATGGCAGGGGGCCGAGGAGTGCAGGGGGGTGAGGGAGCATGGAGGCAGTGGGCATGAGGAGGGCGAGGGACAGCTTGAGGGGAGTCAAGACCTCGCAGAGGATATTTGGGGATGTGGAGACTGGAACGGGTTTGTAAGCTGAGGAGAGGTTTAAAATTAGAGCAACGGGGTAACTCAGGAAGCATCTTAGTAGAGCTGGGGCCTCCAGCCTTGCTTCCTGGCCCAACAAAGCCACCAGAGAGCCAAGCTGGGGATGCAACGCTTTAATGAGGAATGTGAGGGGCTGAGAACTGGCGGTCGGGGCGAGCAGAATGTGGGTGCTGTGGACACCGGCTTTGGCCCAGCCTGGGATTGGGCCTCCTTGTCACTAGGGCCTCGTGACTTCATAGGCATGAGGGAGTAGGCTTTTCAGATAGCTCATGGTCTCTTTCATGATTTTGTCCAGATTCTTCCCGATTTTATGGCCGAGCTCGGCCAGTGTTCCCTCTGGGGTGGTTGCTGGGAAATATTGGGAAAGAAATGTCAAGGTGAGGCCAGTGCCCCCCATGCCTCCCCCACGCTGCAGCCGCGGCCTTCCACGGTGCTGTTGCAGGCGGTCAGTGGGTCCTTTGAGGCTCATTTACCTTTAATTCTTGTACCCCTGCAGCTTCCTTATTCTTTCTAACCCCAACATTTCCCCCCAAGGGGGTGTCGGGCCCTTGCCTTTTTCTGTTAATCGCCCTCCCTCCCAGCTTCTTCCCCTCGGCCCTGGCTCCTACCAGTCCTCGGAGTGAATTCCGTAGTTTCTTCTGACTGAGGGGTAGTGTTTCTGAAACTGGCCTCCTGGGGGATGGGGTGAAGCAGCTCGAGCTTTTGACTCTTTGGTCTCCTGGTAGATTTGATCACAGCTTCCTCTTCAAAACCCAGCTCTTCGCTGGAGATGGGAGTTTCCTCAGAAGAGTTTTCAATGGAGACATGGTCCTTTTCAGGAATCAGCTGAGTAGCTAGGACTGAGGGCATAGAGGGAATGAGGGGTAGGGAAAGAGCTCACGGTAAGAAACAGCCAGCTGGCGCTCTGCCATATCCCTTAACATGCAGAGCGGGTCACCGCTGAGTCATTACCCAGTTGGTGTAGACCTGAATTGAGGTCCCATGCCAGCATCCAAATCTATGAGCACCTGAAAGGCACATCCTTGATTTTGAATACCATGGAATAGGAATTCTACTTCTAGCAAGTTCACCAGCCTCCTCATTTCAGGGTGAGCTGACACTCCCCACCTGCTAGCATTTGGGTTTGAGATGTAGTTCCTATGCCCATCTTCAATGACTACCCAGCATGAAGTGCTGTTCAGATTGTTCCTGGCCCCCAGGTGTTGGCCAACTAGCACAGCGGAAAGGATTAAGGTCCAGCACCAGGAGGGATGGCCTTTGCTCTGCTTCTTCCTCAGTTGGAGAATTCATCATTTGCTGGACAGTCTTTTACTACCACCAACTTACTCTGAAGGTGGCCAACATGAGACTTACAGGCATGTGTGGGCGGAGGCTCCAAGTGGATTTCATCTTCTTGCTCTGAAAAATAAGAGGTTAAAGTCTCCAGGGGTCTTAAGACATTTAACATGGGAGATGCTTCTATGTACCCCCTCCAACCCTAGCATGTCCACCTTCCTTATCCTGCTCTAGGTCTTAGCACTTCTAACACACTATGCAGTTTATTTAATATGCTAATTCCCTGTTTCTTTCTCCTGGAAGGAAATCTCAATGATGACCGAGGTCTCTGTATCTTGTTCGTGTAGTCCAAGTGCCTAGAGCTGTGTGTCTGCGACAGGGTAGGTGCTCAATAAATAGCAGCTAAATGAATGCGTGCGTATGTCTTGCCCTCATTGTTAGAGAGGGAGGCAGGGAGGCCCAAAGAAGGCAGGCGTCCAGCATCCTCAGAGGTGGGAATCTAGTCTGAATCTCTGTTGACCCATAGTCCACCTTGATTTGGGTCCAGGGGGGCTCCTTGGGCCCCAACCCCAGGCTTTCTAGGGTACAGGATTCCTGGGGTCATGCGTCCTAGTCCCCTGCCTTCCTACCTCAGTCCTCCCAGGTGCGCGCTTTTTTTAAAAGATTTTATTTATTTATTTGAGAGAGAGAGAAGAGAGAGAGCATGCAGGGGGGAGGGGCAGAGGAAGAGGAAGAAGCAGATTCTCCACTGAGAAGGGAGCCCAAATCGGGGCTCGATCCCAGGACCCTAAGATCATGACCTGAGCTGAAGGCAGACGCCCCACCGACTGGGCCACCCAGGCGTGCACTTTTGGTTATGCATCTCCAAACGTCTCCACACAGCACATTACAGGATTAAGGAGAGCTCATCCTAGTGCTGAGGACTCTCCAGCTGACAGCTCGATGACCTCTGAGGACAACAAAGAGCGTGACAGAAGCCAGACTCACCATTAAGGATGGCGAGAGAGGTGGAAGCTAAGCTGACCAGCAGCAGGATGGCGAAGCATTTCATGGTGGAGCTGTAGCAGGATCTCTCTGCCCTGGGGAGGCTGCTTAGCATTGCTGAGGGAGCAGCCTGGCAGGGCCTTTATTTATCTTGGGGGTAGGGAAGGGCTCTGGGGAACCTGGTTCAGGATTGGATCTGGGGGCATTCCAGGTTTCCCCTCCCAAGTTCCCTATTCTATACATTTGTTTTTGGGAACTGGGTCTTCTGGGAAACCAGTTAAGAGGAAAGTGAGGCCCCTAGCATTCCCCTGGCTTGGGCCATGCCAAAGGTATGCCAGCCCCAGGCTCCATCTCGGGAAGTCCTTGCAATAACTAAGTGGGTGTGAGTTTCTCTCCTTCATGGTACTCATTATTGGTATAATTTTATTTTTATTTGTGTGATCACTTAATTAATACCTACCTACCCCAGGAGAATGGAACTTCCATGGTGGTGGGATTAGGTTTTTGCTTGCCATTATTTTCCCAGCACCTAGAAAGGAGCTGGGGCATAGAAGGCGCCCAGAATACGGTAGTAGGGCGAATGAACGAAGGAAAGGTTAGGCCGTCTGCTAGGCTACAGATGAAACTTCCCGTCAGCTCGGGAATGAAAGAGTGAGGCAGTTACAGGAATGCTGACTACATGCCAGGCACTGTCCTGAGTTTGTTCATGTGGGATATTTTATTTAATTCATCATGGTTGTGAGGTATGTGTTATTTATCAAGCAGAGGAAGTGATGTTCACAAAGGTGAGGTGACTCGCACAGGATCACAAATCTGGGTGGATTTGAACCCAGGTTAGTCGAACTCTAAACTCTGTGCCTGCCACAAGCGGGATCTGGTGGCTCCAGGAGTGGGTGAGATGGAGCAGTGAGTTAGTTGCCCAAAGGGGCACATGAGAGGCAGTGGGGGATGCACCTAGGACTTGGGGCTGGTCCTGGACCTAGGGCTGAGTTAGTTGATCTCCTGTGCCCCTATCAGGTTGGAATTTTTTTCTTTTAAGTTTTTATTTAAGTTCCAGTTAGTTACCATACAGTGTAATATAAGTGTCAGGTGTGATTCAACACCTCCATACATCAGCTGGTGCTCATCACAAGTGCCCTCCTTAATCCCCATCGCCTATTTCCCCCAACCCCCCACTCCCCTCCCCTCTGGTAACCAGCAGGGTGTTCTGTATAGTACAGAGTTTGTTTCTTAGGGAATGTGTGGGTGGCTCATTTGGTTAAGCATCTTGATTTCGGCTCAGGTCCTGATCTCAGCCCCCCACCCCGTCAGGCTCTGCGCTCAGCAGGGAGTTGGCTTCTCTGCTTCTCCCTCTCCCACGGCCCCTCCCCCTGCTCACACGCAAGCTCGCTCTCTCAAATAAAATACATCTTTTAAAAAAAGAGTCTGTTTCTTGGTTTGCCTCTCTCTCTCTTTTTTCCCCCTTTGCTTGTTTTGTTTCTTAAATTCCACACATGAGTAAAATCATATGGTATTTGTCTTTCTCTGACTTATTTCGCGTAGCATAATACCCTCTAGCTCCATCCATGTTGTTGCAAATGGCAAGATTTCATTCTTTTTGGTGGCTGATATTCCATTGTAGATATACATCACATCTTCTTTATCCATTCATCAGTGGAGGGACGCTTGGGCTGTTTCCATAACTTGGCTATTGTTGATAATGTTGCTGTAAACATCGGGGTGCATGTGTCCCTTTGAATTAGTATTTTTGTATTCTTTGGGTAAATATCAGGTTGGAATTTTTGATGATCTCTCCGGGACATGTTTTGGGATTCTCTCCAGGAAGGAGGGGGCTGCTGCACCCCGAGACTGAACCTCCTGTCCTCAACAGGGAGCACAGCTTGCTGGGCACGGGGCCCCAGTGAGGGTAAGACCCCACCCGTAGCCCACAGTGAGACAGCACTCTGTCACCAAGGGGAGGCCTTCTCCCTCCGGCAGCCGCCGCAGGGAAGAGCCTAGGGGCTGGCGGTCATCCTCCAATCGCTCTCACCCCTCTCTCTCCTTAGGCAAGCCTGTGAAGTGAAGGAAGTTTCTCTTGGGCCGCCTCCCACCCCCCCTCCCTCCCCAGTTCCCCCTCTCAGCGGCAGCCTCCCCTCCCACCGCCCAGGGCACTTAGGAACAGGGCGGGGACAGATGGGGCCATTCACAGCGAGTCCTTGAGGACGTGGTTTAGCCCTGCAGGCGTATTTCCCAATACCCCCAGTAACCCACAAGTTTGGGCCTCTGTCGTTTGCATACTAGGTTACTTCAGTAGTTTCTCACTGGACTCTGGCCTCCAGTTTGTCTCCACTGCTGTCCACCCTCCATGCTAATGCTGGGGGGATCTTCTGACATGCAGGCCATGGCTCGCCTCAAAAAAGTCTTTAAGGACTTTTTGGATTTTAGAATCACCCCTAGGATAAAGCCCAACCCCCTCGGCCATGTGTTCCAGGCTTACCTTTCTGGCCTCATCTCTCACCCTGTGAATGGACTCCCTGAAGTACTCTGTGTGTTCACGCCGTTCCTGGCTTGGGAAGCCTCTTTCCTCTCTGTCTGCTGCCTTCCCACGATCCACATCTGCTGTCATCTCCTCCCTGGAGTGAACCCAACCGGCTCACCCTTGAGCCTCCCTCAGTTGGTCACCTCACCTCTGTGGCCCCGCAATACACTGTTCCTATCTCCATCTTTTCATTTTTCCATTGTGCTGCTATTTATCAAGGGCCTGCCAGGTTGCAAGTTTTGAAGATAAGACGGTGAGCCCAATCTACCTGGCGTTGGCCTCCGGGGACATTGTCTAGCATTTATCATACGCTATTGTAATTCTCTGTTCAGATCTATTGCTCCTACTGGTTAATTACCATCTTGAGGACAAGATTTATAGGTTATTTATCTCTGTATTCCAATTTATTTAGCGCAGATCTTCACACTAGCTAAGTGCTCCAGTCTAGTAAATTGAATGAGTCCATTTATGTGTTCAAAGCTGGCCCCTCGGGGATATATTTACTTTTAGTGGGGAGGGAGGGACCTCTGAGAGGCCTTCTTCAGCAATTAAATATTTCAGAAGAATGTACGGAGTGTCTACCACATACCAGGCATGAACTAGGTCATGGAGCTTCAACACTGGGCAAAACAGACCTCATCCCTGCTCTCCCAGGTAGGGTTGCCAGACAAAAATGCAAGCCACTCGGTTACATGTGATTTTCAGATAAGCAGTGAATAATTTTTTTTAGCGTAAGTATGTCTCAAATATTAAATAGTACATACTTATACTAAAAATTTGCTTGTTGTTTATCTGAAATTCACATTTAACTGGTGTTCTGTATTTTATTTGCTAGATATGGCAATCTTACCCCGGGGCTCCAGACCAGCCTCCAGACTCCACCATCTGTCCCTCCAAGAGCCCAGCCTCATCCTGTGTTCTCAGTTAAGGATTCTGGCGTAGGGGAAAGATGGATGACAGAGGTGTCCAAGGGCCATGCATGTAGCTCCCTTCTGAGAAGAGAGGTCACAACGGTTCTCTGCACACAAGTTCCAGACCTTGGGCAGACGGTTCTGTTACTCTGGCCACTCCTGTTTGGTGAGGAAGTCAGGGTCTTATCTGGAGGTAATCACCAACAGGCTGGGTGTAAGGAAGCCCAGTGGCTTCTGTGGAGGCCTGGTCCTCTGGTCCTCCCTATTGGATGGTTCCAAATAAGTCAATGAGCTGCCTCTCAGTGAATTTGGAATGTGAGACGGAGAGAAGGAAAACTCACCAAGATGTAAAAACAATAGATGCAGAGGAGGAGAGGAGGACAGAGATGCCAAAGAGACAGAGAGAGGTCAGCACTCATGCTTGGGGGGCCTGAAGTTATGGCAAGATGGCTGCTGCTGGAGCACCCCATGAGGCCTGCCGAGATGCTTTCCTGATCTTCCTTTCTTCCCCCTCACGTCACTGGCTGTAACCCGAGTGAGTCTTATTAACCTGAAAAAGCCTATTTCATTAAAAAAACCATTAACTTTTAGTTAGGACACCTGCATTCAAATTCCAGTCTGTCATCACCTGACTGTGGGCCTTCAGCAGCTGCTCCGCTCTCTGGGCCTCATTCTCCTCAACAAAGAGAAGAAAGGTCCACAGGGATGTCTGAGGATCACCAGGATGATCATTAAAAGAGGGGGTACAGCATCAGGCTGGTTAGTCTTGAACCTCAGCGTACCCCAGAATCAGCTGGGAAACTCCCTCCCCCTCCACTTAGCAGGTCTGGGATGCAGCCCAGGAATCTGCGTTTTGAAACCAGTGTCCAGGGCATTTCTGATGCAGAGGTGTTGAGGAACACACTCCCTTTGGCTGACAGAATGGCTTCTAGGCCAAAGCTCAAATTTTTCTTTCTGAGAAGGATTTTGGGAGGCAGGGAGTCTTGTTTTGAGTGTGTGTGTGTGTGTGTGTGTGTGTGATTACTATGGTGGTTGCTGGCTGGAATGTTGTAGGTTGGAGAGAAGGAGGAGGAGACTCACATTCTGTGAGATCTGACCTTGAGCCAGGCACACAATGAATTTAATTCTCCCACTGATCTGCAGGGTGGTATGGATGGCAGACTGGGATCCTGAGGCTCAGGGAGGTTAACCAGATTTAGCAAGGTGATAGAGATGTCACCTGGCATGACTGGGATTTGAATCCGGATCTGTTTGGCTCTGATTTCCGTGCTCTTCCCACCGTGGCTCACCATCCCCACGAAGCATCACAGGACAGCAACCATCAGCCCTTGCTTTCCCAGTGGGGCTCCGTTTTACATATTCTGTGCTGTTTCTCCCACATCCATTGACTATCCTGGGAAATCAATGTTTCTGCCCGTAAACACCTCCCAGCCTGCATCTCATCCCCAGGGGCAGCAGCGGTCTGTTACTAGAACAGAGAGGAGAATAGGGCCATTGCCAGGGTTGCTCAGAGGGTAACAGAGCCAGAGGGAGGGGTCCACAATGGAGGCGGAGAAGGAGGGGATTCAGGGGGGAATCAGCAAGGGGCAGCTAAGGGCAGAAAGATCTTACTTCCAGGGCACCCTGGAGCGTACAGGGAGGGAGAGCAGCGTCTGTCCTGCTTCTCAGTCAGGCTCCAGCCGTTCTTCCTGAGTGAGGCCGTTGTTCCCTTCTTCAGGGTCCAGTTTCTCTGCAGGAAGGTCTGAGCCAGACTTGGCTCTGCCTGGGCAGCCTGTGGGAAACCTTTCCATCTGGGAGATGGGGCCTCGAGAATGTTGCCCACGAGCCCCAGCTGCGCAGCGCCCCCCAGAAGGCCTGGCGCGCTGGGCTGGGGGTCTGTGAGAGCGGCAGTTACCAGGATGCCTCCTGAGCAGCATCCCCCCCCCCCCACGGGGCTCTGGGCATGCTCCTTCCCTCTCCTCTTCAGGCCCCTACCCACCTCCCTCCAACCACACACACGATATCCACTCCACTGTTGATGCCCTATCGCTGTCTGATTCATAGGCCCCATTTAAATGTTGCCAGATATTCCAGCAATGTCCCGTATGACACCAGGATCCAGTCCAAGATTACGTATGGAATGTCATTGTCACAGCTCCTTAGTCTTTCCTTGACTTTTGTGGCTTTTCCTCTTCAGCACCGTAGAGGCCCCTTTGTGTAGAATGTCCCCCAGTTTGGGTTCATCTGATGCTTCCTCATGATTAGATCGATGTTCTGCCTTTTTGGCAAGAATATCAGGAAGTCATACTGTATTTTTCATAGTATATTCTATCAGGTGGTTCATAATTTTGATTTGTTCCATTTTTGTGGTGTTAACTTTGCTTGATCATCACTGATTAACGTGATGTCTGCCAGTAATCCACAGTAATCCACTGTGGATTACTCTCCCCCCACTTTTTTTTTTTTAAAGATTTTATTTATTTATTTGAGAGAGAGAGAATGAGAGACAGAGAGCATGAGAGGGAGGAGGGTCAGAGGGAGAAGCAGACTCCCTGCTGAGCAGGGAGCCCGATGCGGGACTCGATCCAGGGACTCCAGGATCATGATCTGAGCCAAAGGCAGTCGCTTAACCGACTGAGCCACCCAGGTGCCCTCTCCCCCCGCTTGTTAAAAAGATTTTATGTATTTATTTGAGAGAGAGGGAGAGAGAGAGAAAGAGCATGAGCAGTAGGGAGAGGCAGAGGGAGAAGGAGAGGGAGAAGCAGACTCCTCGTTGAGCAGGGAGCCCCAAGTGGGGCTTGTTCCCAGAACCCCGGGATCAGGATCAGAGCAGAAGGCAGATGCTTAACCAAGTGAGCCACCCACTCTTTTCCCTCTTTGTAATTAATATATATTTTGTTGGAAGGTACTTTGAGGCTATGTAAATATCCTGTTCCTCATCAAACTTCTACCAATTAGTTTTAGCCCTCATTCATGCTTCCTGGCTGAATTATTGATTCCTGTGGCTGCCAAATAGTGATTTTTCTAGTTCAATCATTCCCTCTACGTTCATTAGCTGTCGTTCTGCTGTTAGGAAAAATTTTTCTCACTTCTCCATTTATTCATTAATTTATTTCTATCAATATGGACTCATGACTTCCTCTTTAGTCAATGAATTATAATTGTGTTACTATCATTATTAATTATTATTATAATCTTTTATAATCTTTTTCTTCTCCATGGAACATGGTTAGCCTGAGACAAATGGGCAGTGGTGGGGGTAAGTGGGCCTTCTGGTCAGCTCCCGTATTCTTTTGTCATGTCTCCGTCATTCTTTGAGCACTTTTTGTTCCTTCTGGCACAACAAAGCATTCCAGACTCATCATGTTCTTTGCTCTAGCCCCGCCTGGTATCAGCCATTTCTCCAAGGACCTCTGCTCTCTTACTG
Source organism: Neomonachus schauinslandi (assembly GCF_002201575.2). Taxonomy (NCBI): domain Eukaryota; kingdom Metazoa; phylum Chordata; class Mammalia; order Carnivora; family Phocidae; genus Neomonachus; species Neomonachus schauinslandi. The sequence continues at coordinate 59,243,739 of NC_058407.1, read as the reverse complement.
GTATTTAGATACAAGGATATGGGCTCTAGGTGTGCTCATGGTTCTTGAGATGTCGCTGCTTCCAGGCCCTTCCATGGTCACAGCTGGGAATATACGTAGGTATGTATGTACATACATACACGTGTATGTGTGTATGTATGTGCATTTGTACAAATAAGTAACACATGCAACATTTACATCTGGATGTATTTCTACATCTATTTATATATACTGAAAACTGTGAGTTCTTTTTTATTAAAAGATTTATTTGAGAGAGAGGGAGAGAGTGCACACGTGCACACATGAGTGAGGTAGAGGGAGAGAATCCCAAGCTGACTCCCCACTCAGCACAGAACCCGCTGCGGGGCTCCATCTCATGACCCAGGAGATCATAACCTGGGCCAAAACTAAGAGTCCAATGCTCGGCCGACTGAGCCACCCAGGAGCCCCTGAAAACCATGAGTTCTTATTGTTACGTCCCATTTCAGTCTGGCACCAGACAGTTCAGGCCTACTCACCCTGCAATGGGTAGAGCCCCCTCCCCATGCTGCTTGGGCTCTGATACCCCACGCCAGGCCGCTATTTTCCCTCTTGCCCCTGCTGCCCCTGGGCGTCAGACACCCTCCTCATCTCTCTACACTTCCAACACCGTGCTCCGGCTTCCCAGAAATCCCCCTGCCCTGCCCTGCCCTGCCCTGCCAGGGTGGATACCTACCCTGCTGGGCTCTGCCTACTGGTGCTCCTACTGAATTATTCAGGGAGGAAGTCAGCAATGGGGGCAGGCTGAGAGGAAGACAAAATGAAGCAGTTACTTTGTTATTGATTTATCTTTTAATTCATTGTTTACAGTTTAGTTTTGCTTTGTGGTCCAATCTGAGAATCTTTTGCTTTTAATGCATGAATTTGTGCTTTTTTAATTTATTCATATGATAGGTGTGTTTGGTCCTAGTTTTATCTTCTTCATGCTGTCCTTCCATCTTACAATATTTTATCATTCATATTTTGCTATGTGATCTGTGTTTCTTTTTTCTCTTTTATGTGTAGTACTTCTGATAACATAAACGATTCAGAGTTTGGTTATGGTCCCATTGATTATCTTTATAACCATAACTTCAAATGATGTACTCAATTCTGTATTATGTAAAGTTGATTCCCCCTACTAGCAATAACTAAAATAGTGTATTTCTACTTTCTCCCTTTCTCTTGACCATCTGATTTTCATGGATTATGGACTTATTACTTCCTCTAGTAATTTCCTTTATACTTTTGTTACTTGCTTTAGCAGGTTAAAAATAGTTTTTGATACTCTAACTACAAAAGTTGCTCACATCAGCTTATTTATATTAACTCCTGTTTGCTTTTCTACCCCCTCATCCCCACGCTGATCTTTGGTTACATACTCATAGTTCTTAACACTTACCTTCTGCCCTGTAATCATAATTCCTGCAACAACTTTAGCTTTTTTTCTTGCACTGAAATGGATTTAGCACTCACAGCTAATCCTTCTACCTCATTTTCTCTGTTTATCTCTTGGCTGGCTAGAGTTTATGTCTAATAGTGTTTTTGAAAACGGTTCATAGGAATGAAATTCCCTGAATTTGGCATGCTGGAAATGTTTGTCTGTTGCCTTTAGCCTGGTAAAATAGTTTGATTTAGTACAAAGTATTTGGGTCTCACTTTTCTTCTCCCAGAGGACTTTAGAGATTTCTTCACTGTCTTTTGGTGGTGTAGTCTGGAGGCAACCTGAATAGTTTTTTCCCCTCAGTAAATGTGTTGATAGTTTTGCCTGAATGCCCAATGACCCTTTCTTTATCTTCGAAGATAAGGAATTTTATTAGGCCAGTTCTCAGCATTGGTCTTTTTTAATTTAACTTAATTTTATTTATTTATTTGAGAGAAGAGAGAGAGAGAGTGAACGAGCAGGAGCAGGGGGTGAGGGCAGAGGGAGAGGGAGAAGCAGGCTCTCAGCTGAGCAGGGAACCCAATTTAGGGCTCAGTCCCAGGACCCCGAGATTATGACCTGAGCTGAAGGCAGCCACTTAACCGACTGAGCCACCCAGGCGCCCCAGCGTTGATCTTTTTGAATCACTTTTTCCTTTCAACCTATAGATTAAAGTTTTCTACTTTTAATTTTAATTTTTAGCTGTGGTAAAATACCCACAACATAGAATTTACCATAGAAACCACTTTCGCTCTACAGTTCACTGATTTGAAGTATTTTCACTGGTAGTTGTGCAACCAATGTCCAGAACTTGTTCATCTTGCAAAACTGAAACTTTATACCCACTAAACAGCTCCTGGTTTCCCCCTCCCCCCAGCCAGATTCCAGTTTTCTTCTCTCTTTTTTTTTTTCTTTTTTAAATTTTTTATTTATTTGCGAGAGAGAGAATGAGAGACAGAGAGCATGAGAGGGAGGAGGGTCAGAGGGAGAAGCAGACTCCCCGCCGAGCAGGGAGCCCGATGCGGGACTCGATCCCGGGACTCCAGGATCATGACCTGAGCCGAAGGCAGTCGCTTAACCAACTGAGCCACCCAGGCGCCCTAGTTTTCTTCTCTTTTTAAGGATCGCTGTCTTCAATTATGTTTTCCTTTTGTGGAGCAGAAAGTATACATATGGCAGATCTGGTTACAAACAAGGTGTTCTTGATTTTGCTCTTCTGAGTATATCACATCCCTTAGAGAAGTACGTTGTCAGCTCTGCCCATGAGCTGCCACTATGGGACACACTGTGTCAGCATCCTCCCTCGATCTGATTCTAGTCAAGTGCCAGCTATCATTGCAGTGGCTCATTATTTTACTGATCTGATCTAATTAACCACTGCCATTCCCTTTGGCCCAGTGTAGAAAGTGTGAATGGAAGGCAGGAGGGATGAATTTTTATTAAGGGCACCAGAAAATGGCTTTAATAGAATGACTCAGGCTTTGACTATTTTGGGGATGACAAATCCTGGTTCTTTGGAGGTTGATTTAATTTTTGGAAACGCTAAAATGTCACTAGGCACTGTATGTGAAGGATTAGGCCAGAACCGGAGTGGCATTTGCAGTAGAAGGAGGCCCAGCACGTGGGGCGGTGGCTCAGTGTGAATAAAAGGGCTTGTTAGAGGCTGTATCCTCAGGGCAGGCTGTGACTGGCCGAGGGCCCGGGTCAGGACACCCAGGGCCTCTTGGCTTTCTAGGTAGGGCTTTGCTCTCCATCTCCTCCAGGACCCACCCCACAGAACACAGACACACAGCGAGTTGGATGCTTCAGTTTAATCATGCTGGGCTGCAAGCATGTTTAAGACTTTGAGTCCAGGGACCCCATTCTTTTCAGCTTCTCAGACTGCAACTACATTGAGTTTTTCAGGCAAGTTTTTCAGATTTTTGTCCCATTCAGCTCCATCTAGAAGGAAGCAGAGGTGAGAATGAGGTTCATGGGCTCCAGGCACCAGCCCCACCCTGTCCATCCCCCTCAACTCTGTCTTCTGCTTTCCAACCTCACCCAGCCCCTGGAGGGCCTTGCACAGAAGTTGGAGGGATGGAGGGAGGTTAGATTCATAGATTCACCAAAGGCTGAGGGACATGCCCCTTCCCCACCTGGGCATGCTCTGCAGTGAGAAGGCTGGGGCTTAGACCGCCGGGGCAATCTAGTATCAGGCAACCATGTGGTTTGAGTGTGGATGAGAAATTGGAGACATTTTAAGGCACAAATGGAGACATTTGAAGGAGAAAAGGTTCAAGGGGAGGGGAGGGGCTGTGGTGGTTGCAGGTGTCCTGTGTGGGGTGGAGTCAGGTGTTCCTGCCCACCTCCTGCCCCTGGATGATGGATGGTGAGTATTCCTGTTGCCACAAGGCTTTGCCTTGGGATGCACTCACCCTCATAAAGACGTCCTCTAAACTGAAGTCTTTCATGCGTTGCTCTTTTTGCTCTTTCTAAGCCATGTCCTGTGACCAAGAGACTTTTGTTTGTCAGGGATTCTAATTTTGGAGCAGAACAATCACAGTAGCAGAAAAGTCACATCACTTTCAAGAAAACTCCCACCTCCCCCTCCCACCCCTCACCAGACATTGTCCCGATACAAATTCCTCAAGTGAAGAAGTTTTGCTGAGGGGCCCAGCTTCTTTCTTATAGGAAGGCCCTCTTATAGGAGGGTCAGGAAAGAAACCACGCAGGCAGCAAAATCCTCCGTGGCAGAAGCTCCGTGTGTGGGTGCGGTGTCCCCGTTTGTGCCTTCGTGCTCAGGTGAATGAATATGTGTTTCTCCCCGGGCTCGTCTCTGTGGGTGGAAGCGTCATGGAGGCCTGCCACCAGAGACTTCTCTGGGTTGTTATCTGGCATAGAGACAGAGACTTACTCAGTGGGTTTAGTGGGTTTAGCTCTTCTGGACTTGGGTTGGCACCATGTGGCTCCTGGGCTGGCTCTTGGGGTGAAGCAGGTTTTGCAGCAGATGTAGTCCCTTCCGGTTCAGCTACAAACGCACCAATTGGTTGATTTTAGCAAAGTCAAAGTGTTTTTTATTTTTGGAACGAGTGGCAGGGCCCTGGGTTACCTAATATGTGCTGGGTGCCAGGACCCAGAAGTGATAAGATTTCTACACACAAGTGCCTGTTATGGACTGAATGTTCTCCCCCTCCAAATTCATATATTGAAATCCTAACCCCTCGATATGATGGTCCTAGGGTGTGGGGCCTGGGAGGTGATGAGGTCATGAAGGTGGAGTGCTCATGAATGGGGTTAGTGCCCTTATAAAAGAGACTCCACGGCTCTTTCTGCCATGTGAGGATATAATGAAAAGTTAGCAGTCTGTCACCAGGAGGAGGGTCCTTACTAGAACTCAAGCATGCTGGCACCTTGATCTTGGACCTCCAGCCTCCAGAACTGTGAGAAATAAATTTCTGTTGTTTAAGCTATCCAGTCTATGGTGATTTGTTGTACAGCCCAGATGGACTAAGACAGTGCCTCTTGGAAGGTGGGCAGGGTTGGGCACTTCTAATGGGTAGGGTTGGGGAGGGATTTGGGCTAGGATATTTAGGGGGAATCAGAGAGCATGTCAGAGAGAAGCTGAGTCTTGAAGGGCAGGATTTTGGCAGGAGGGATATTCTAAAGGAGCTTCGTTGGGGTAGGAAGTCAGTCAGCCAGAACTCAGGGCGAGGAATGTATGGGACAGGTGTGGGGAATGCAAACCAGTTCAATTTAGCTGATGTGGGCAGTACATAAAGGAGAAGCATGGAAAACAGGGTTAGAAATGATGTCTGAGGCTGAATAGTGGGCACCTTGCTAAGGAGTCGGGAGTGTGTGGGTGAAGGTATTAATACCACATGGGAAATTTCCCTTATCATTTAACCTCATCTTTTTCTCCCTTTTATTCACAACTTTCCCATTCTTGCTATTGATTTTGCCTGCCTGGGTTGTTCCATTTCATCCTTAGGCTTGTCCCACCCCAATCCATTATCACCAAGAACAGGACACAATCCCGCCCCCTCCTTGCTCTCCCAATCTCTACCCCCATCCCCTACTGTCAGCCTCTCCCCTTGAAGGCAGGGACAGGAGGGAGGGAAGGGCTTACTGGCCACAGCCCCCGGGGTGGGATCAGAGGAGGCACTTTCTGCAGCGGAAGAAAGAGGCGACAGTGAGGACTGAACCTGACCCCTGTGAGCCCTCCTACCTCCCACTCCTTAGCCTCAGCTCTCAGGGGCATTTGTGGACACAGGGAGACCCATTTCCCTATTGGTTAAATGTGCCCTTCTGCCTCATTGGTAGATCCACCAGGGCCGTCTGTCTGGTGTTTAACCCCTCCTACAGCTGTTTGAAGCAGGTTCTCCTGGGAGAAGTGTAACATTCTCTGAGAACTGCCCTCCCCGACATCACCCCTGGCCTGTGAGAGTGTCCTGAGATCCCCTCTGGGGAACCAGCTGTGGTTGGAGGGGCTCAGGCTCTTCTGTGGCAGAAGGGGACAGTGCACGGGCCATGGGCCATGCCTGAATGATTTCTGGGATTGGATCCCAGCTCTCATTCTCTTATTCTTTCAACACGATGTTTAGCTCTCTGCTAAGTGAAAGGGATTCAGTGATGAGGAAGTGGAAAGACCCCGCCCTGACCCAGCGTCCATTCCAGTACATAATTCTCAAGTCATGGTGTGATGGTGCTGGAAGGGCAAGTCCAGCGTGGTGTGATAAGGGGTCTAATTTTTCCTCCATGTTCTTTTTTGAAGAATTGATATCTAAACTGAGATTTGACAGATGAGAAAGCGTTGGACAGGTGACATTCAGGGTTGGCTGGGGGAAGGGGACAGGGAGAGGAAAAGAGTTCCAGGCAGAGGGAAGAGCAACAAGGAAGGTCCCAGTGTTCGTGGAGCAGCAGGGCTGTCCTGGCCTGAATAGTGCCTTTTTGGCTCTTTTCAGGAAGAGGCATCCTGAGAGACAAGGCCACTGGCAGGCCATTCCACTTAGCAAGTGGAGTGTGGGCTAAATTTTAGCCTCCACTACTCTCTGCCTGGCACCCTTGTGCTGGGGACAACCTGCCCAGCTATATTCGGTGGCCCAGAAGCCCTGCAAGAAGGCCAATGTGGTTAGAGCATAGTGGGTAAAGGATGGTGTGTGAGGGGATGAGCCGGGAGACCAGGCACGGCCAGGGGATTCCTGCTCCCCGACCAATGGGGTAAAGAGGCTACGTGTGGAGAACTGGGGGCAGGAGTTACTTGCAGAGGCAGGAGGAACCAGGACAGCACTGGGAGAGAAAGAGAGGAATGAAGAGTGGAGATAAGCCTGGGACTGTCAGGGTTTGGGTGGGGTGCAGGGGGAGGGCCATACTCACTGGCATAGACCAAGGCTCCAGCCAGAGCTGCCAGGAAGAGGAGAGCCGAGAATCTCATGCTGTGGGATGAGAAGTGAGTATAACCACAGAATCCTCAGAGGGTCTGGGAATACCAGTGCTGATACTGCTGAGCCCTTTTAAGGATACCAAGGGCCAATGGGAATCAAGTTTGGAGGGGTGTGACTTCCGTGTCCTCCTCCTCTTCTTCCCGAAACTGTCACTTGCTAAGTCAACAAGGGCTAGCTGGGGCTGGCTGATGCCTGGCATCCTTGCTGGGAGGTCCTTTCCTGACTGACTTCCAGCCATCCCTTTCCTCCCTCTTTTCTTTTTATTTTATTTTATTTTATTTTTTATTTATTTTTTTAATTCTTATGTTAATCCCCATACATTACATCATTAGTTTTAGATGAAGTGTTCCATGATTCATTGTTTGTGCATAACACCCAGTGCTCCATGCAGAACGTGCCCTCCTCAGTACCCACCACCAGGCTAACCCATCCTCCCACCCCCCTCCCCTCTAGAACCCTGTTTGTTTTTCAGAGTCCATCGTCTCTCATGGTTCGTCTACCCCTCCGTTTTCCCCCGCTTCATTCTTCCCCTCCCGCTACCTTCTTCTTCTTCTTTTTTTTTTTTTCTTAACATATATTGCATTATTTGTTTCAGAGGTACAGATCTGAGATTCAACAGTCTTGCACAATTCACAGTGCTTACCAGAGCACATACCCTCCCCAGTGTCTATCACCCAGTCACCCCATCCCTCCCACCCCACTCCAGCAACCCTCAGTTTGTTTCCTGTGATTAAGAATTCCTCATATCAGTGAGATCATATGATACATGTCTTTCTCTGTTTGACTTATTTCACTCAACATAATACCCTCCAGTTCCATCCACGT
>NC_058407.1:59209693-59236064 GCF_002201575.2 Neomonachus schauinslandi | reverse complement strand
AAATGGCAAGATCTCATTCCTTTTGATGGCTGCATAATATTCCATTGTATATATATACCACATCTTCTTTATCCATTCATCTGTTGATGGACATCTTGGCTCTTTCCACAGTTTGGCTACTGTGGACATTGCTGCTATAAACATCGGGGTGCACGTACCCCTTCGGATCCCTACTTTTGTATCTTTGGGGTAAATACCCAGTAGTGCAATTGCTGGATCATATGGTAGCTCTATTTTCAACTTTTTGAGGAACCTCCATACTGTTTCCCAGAGTGGCTGCACCAGCTTGCATTCCCACCAACAGTGTAGGAGGGTTCCCCTTTCTCTGCATCCCCGCCAACATCTGTCGTTTCCTGACTTGTTAATTTTAGCCATTCTGACTGGTGTGAGGTGGTATCTCATTGAGGTTTTGATTTTCTGCCAAGCTCTTATGCGCTTGCCCAAACTGCCATACTCCACTGATGCCCCTGATCATTCATCTTACCAATGGGGGAGGTATGAAGACAAAGCAATAGAGTGGAATTTTTTTAAAGACTCTTTCTTATTCTACTTATTTAACAAACATACAGCATGTAATATGTGCCAAGCAAGCACTGTTCTCAGAGCTTTATAAATTTTAATCTCATTTAATCCTCAGAATCAACCAATGAGATAGATACTATTAATGCTCTCACTTTACAGATGATGAAACTAAGGCAAAGGCAGGGTAAGGGAATGGCCCATGATCACACAGCTGGTATGGGGCATAGCTGGTTTCAAACATGGGCTTTTTGTCTCCAGAATCTGTGCTATCAACCACAAGTCCATGCTTGAATATTAAAATCTATTTTATATTAAACATTAGGCCTCCATAACATTAAGTTTCTCTAGTCTTAACTAATCAGTACCTGTGTTAATCAGGGTTCTCTAGGGAAAACAGAGCTAATTGTGTGTGTATATGTATTTATTTATTATTTTAAGGAATTGGCTAATATGATTATGGAGGCTGGCAAGTCCAACATCTGTAGTTCATATCTGAAGGCTGTCTGCTGGCAGAATTCCCTCTTGCTCAGGGAAGGTCAGCCTTTTGTTCTAGCCAGGCTTCAACTGATTACATGAGGCCCGCCCATATTCTGAAGGGCAATCTGCTTAACTCAAGGTCCACTGATTTAAATATTAATCTCATCCAAACCCTCCTCACAGAAACATCTGGAATAATGTTTGACCATATATCTGAGCACTGTGGCCCAGTCAAGTTGACACATAAAATGAACCATTACAATATCCTTCAACATTTTGATTTTGGAAGGTTTAGTGAGCATCAGGTAGGGCCTAGAGGGAAAAAAATACATGTCATGTGTAACTTCAGGAAGCTTTTTCCAGACCTTAATGTGAAGGACTCTTTTTTTTTTTTTCCCCTGTTCCTGGTTTCACAGGTGAAGTGGTGAGCTCCAGGGAGCCACAGAATAAGTCCATAAAGAACAAAGAGCCAGCCCTATTGCCTATGGTCTAAGCAAAAAGAATTCCCATGGCTCCCATGTGATCCAGCTACTTCTCTTGGCAATGACCAGATAGGGATTGACGTGAAAGGCCAGGGTTAGGGGTCGCAAATTTCAATGACTACAGGAGTCAGGCAGGTAACATAAATGAGCCAGGCAGGCCAGATGTAAGGCAGACAACAGTGCAATGATAAATGGTGTGTCCCTCTACCTTAGGGCTAGGGAATCAGGAGGAAGTGGTAGAGCTGGAGCAAACTGGGGTGTGCCTGTGCTTTCTAAAATGGTCAGCTGCCCCTCCCTGGAGCTGATCATTGCCAGACATTCAACCTCTTCAAGGGAAACTGGAGATCTGGATTTTCATGTGAAATCTCCTGATTTTATTTATTTCTTTTTCTTCTTCTTTTTTTAATGTAGTATTTTTACTTCTTATTTTGAAATAACTTCAGACTTACAGGGAATTTACAAAAATAGTACAGAGTCTTCACATACTCTTCCTAGGTCCACTGGGGACTGGAGTCCCCAAATGTTAACATTTAATCATGCTTGCTTTATCAATCTTTGTGTCTCTTTCTCGTGTTTTCCTGAACTTTTTGAGAATCGGAGCTGAATTTTTAGTAGACCTGACAGAAGACCCCTTCAGAGCTAAGTGTTCACTTCATGACTGTTTCCATGATGGCAGATTCTGCTCCTTGTGGGCTAATTTTATCTTTGGAAACAACAGTTAATTGACCAGCCAGGATTTGGTGGAGTTTTCTTTTTCTGCAAAGAGTGCTTCCAAATATGTCAAATCTCCCTTTCCCATTTTTTAGTGACATATTGAGCAGATTCCACATTTTTTAGTGTCTTTCGGTTATTAAGAGTCCTTCCAGTTTAAAACTTTACCTCCTTTTTTCCACCCCAGCAGACACTTAACTGGAGAGACATGAAAGGGGAAGGGGTCCAGTTCTGAATCTCAGGGAGGTGGGACAGGGCAGGCAGAGATCTTCTGAGGAAACTGGTCACTGTTAATAGAGGGCGAAGTCCTCATTTTCTGGCTTGGTCTCCATTCATCTGCTCCTCTGAGGACTTCCACTGATGCAAGGTATAATGGTCTCCAGGTGGAGGGTGCTCAGCTTCACCCCGGCTCTTGCCATTGCTGAGGAACCCCTCAACAAATGGCAGTTCCCTTGGGCCCTGCCCGTGGCCCATAGCACATTGTTCTCACCAGGTGCTGCCTTCTTTCTTCTGGCCTGGAACCCCCCGGGCAGACTCTTGGCCCTTGACCACTCTTCTAAATGCATTCATGAGAGCAAAGGGAAATTTCAAGTTCTCTTCCTCGCCCTCCAAAGGCTTCGGGAGACTGTGGGAGTGTCTTCTTGCATCTCTTCTATGGCCTACCATGGAAAACTTCCTGCCTCTAGAAGTTTCAGATGACAAGCAGGCACATTTCGTTGTTCACTCTGCCCTGTGGTAGAAATTGCCACAGGGACACCAACATTCATTCTGATCATCTTCCTACTGGACATTTCCCAACCTTTGCAGTTAAGTGTGGCTATGAGACCGAGTTCTTGCCAACGATGTATATCACTTGCTAGTGTAGCCCAGACAAACCTCCAAGCAATCTGTTGCATGCTCCTTCCACTCTTCTGCAGTTGCAATGGTGATGAAGATGACAGGTATTGAAGATGACAGGTATTGGAAGATGGCAGAACAATTGCCAGGCTGAATCCCTAAATAATTACATGGAGAAGACTGACTACTGCCCCATTCCCTCAAATCTGATACATGAGAAAGATACAAACTTCTACTGTGTTTGAGCCACTATACTTTGGGTTATTGTTTACAGTAGTGTAGCTTTCCCTAACTAATATATTCTTGCTACCTGGGGACACAAGTTCTCCCCAAAGCTGTCCTACTGTGATCCAGTCTGGGAAGCTCCAGGTCAGTCTAGAGCGAGCATCCATCCATAAAGGGTGATACCAGTCTCCTCTTAACTAGAACCTGCTGTCTATGAGTGATTCCCACAGCCCCTTACTTGACTTGAAGGATGGTGGGGGCATCTCCCTCCCTTCTTTCATGGGGACATTCAAGAAAAAGCTCTTTGGTAGGAGCACTGCATTCCCCACAGAGCCAGGGACCCTGATGATTCCATTTTTCTCCTATCCGCAGGGCAGGGAATGCTAGTCCTGGGGCCGATTGGGGTTGGGTGGCTTTTCCAACTCTTGATAAGTCCCAAGGTGGTGAAATGCTCCAGGTGTCAGAAGTTCTCCATGGAATGTAGGGTATTAGTGGCCTGTGGTTTCCAGCTGTGCACCCTAGTGCCAATTCCACGGCTGTGGAAAAAGTCTCACTCAACAGGACACCTGGGTGGCTCAGTCAGTTAAGCGTCTGCCTTCGGCTCAGGTCATGATCCCAGGGTCCTGGGATCGAGGCCCGTATCAGGCTCCTTGCTCAGCGGGGAGCCTGCTTCTCCCTCTGCCTGCCTCTCTCACTCTCTCATTCTCTCTGACAAATAAATAAATAAAATATTAAGAAAAAAAGTCTCACTCCACATTCTGATGCATAACAAAATGTCATTGGGCAAGGAAAGCAAGGAGTAAGAGGGCAACCAGTTGGGAATTGAGGCTCAGCCCCTGCAGACATGGGTGAGGGGGTGGGTGAGAACTTTCTGGGGCCTGTGCTCTCTGAAAAGGCTCAGTCTGGAAGCTGTGGTTCAGGGTGAAGGACCAGGGTGCTCACTGATGCCTCATGGGGGGCTTCCCCATCCTGTGGGCACCTGACTATGCTTTTCACGTCACCTCTCTTTAAGGAAAACACACACATACTCTAAGTCTGATGCTTTCAGTTTAATAATGTTTTTTTAATGTAATTAATTATTAATTATTTATTTTTTTATTTTTTAGGTTTTATGCTACTGTCTTAAAGCCTGTTGCTTCTGGGCATCATTTCTTAGTTTCTCATTACAGTTTTGGCCCCAGGTTTGGTTTATCCTTAATATCATGGATGACATCATATAGGATAGCTACAGAAAAATGAGAAAAGGAGGTGGAAAGACAGAGGGAGAGAGAGTTGAGGATGGAGAGGGAAGAGTGGGGGGAAGAGAATATGAATGCTTCCCAGGCACCAGTCCCCCCCTGTCCATCCCCCTCAACTCCATCTTCTACTTTCCAACTTCACCCAGTGCCTGGAGGGCCTTGCACAGAAGTTGGAGGGATGGAGGTTAGATTTCCCAGAGGCTGAAGGACCTGCCCCTTTCCCACCTAGGCAGGGTCTGCAGTGGGAAGGCTTAGACCCCTGGACAATCTGGTGTCAGGCAACGATGGTGGTTTGAATGTGGGTGAGAAATTGGAGACATTTGAGGGAACAGCAGGAGGGAAGTGAGGGTGGGACATGGTGAAAACTTGTGAACAACCCCTCCCCGCCACGTCCTCTTCCTCCTGCTATTCAAGACAAACTTTCCTATCTTTGGGGTTCACCCGCTCCACTTCCAGACAGGGATGCCCTTTTCCTCCCCTAGGCTCTGTCTTGCTCCAGCACACGATTGATTTTCTCTTTCAGAAAGTTTCTCCTGTCCCTGGCTCCTAGAGGTCGGTATCCCAGCCCCCCTTCCCCGGGATCCCTCTTCTACTTCTCTTCTTTCCTGCACTCACACCCCGGCATTAACCCTCCCACCCAGGGCTGGAGCGGGGAGGAGAGAGGAAGGACTCATGGTTCACCGATCCCGGGACAGAGGCAGCCTCCGGGTCATTGGCAAGGGGGGGCAGAGTGGCCTTGTCAAGTCAGGGCAGTGGGTAAGCCAGATCCAACAGGGGCTGCCTGAAGCTCCCAGACCTCTAATCACAGGAGGGTGGGTGTGGACAGATGGGAGAGAAACCTCTGCCACACTGGGTCCACCAGAAAGGCTTTGTAATATCTAAACCAAAGCCCTCTCTCTGTTATCCTCCCCACGGACCTAGGCGACTCCTAACAGCCCTATGAGAACGGAAGCATTTTCTGACTTTCTTCCATACCTTGTTAGATGCCCGAGTTTCATAATTAAGATGGAAGGGGCATGATCTGGTTGTAGTGATGGGACAGGACGGGTTCTGATTATTGCATGACGTGAGGCCCCCAGCCCCCCATTCCTTCATTCTTCCCACAACGGGAATGAGGCACATATCAAGCACCAGATATTGTGTTAGAAGTTGAGGCTCTAGCTTCAAGGAAGCTAGTCTTTGCTTGGGGAAGCTGACAGCCTGTGGGGGATTTGGAGGAATTAACGTAATTACGTGAACAATGATTCCATTACAGGGTGATGGTGGTAGGAAGGACGCATACAGGAGGCAGTGAGATGGATAGTAGGGACCGAGACTGTTCTGGGGCTTCAGTAAGGTCAGTAAGGCTGCTCTGAGGAAATCAGTCCATTGCTGTGGAGAGGTAAAGGGGCAAGCATTTGAAGATCCGATAGGAGGGGGTTGATGGCTGGGGGGTGGGGGGGTGGTAAAAGAATGGGGTGGGGGATGGGCAGGCAGCTGTGTAAGAGTCTGGGCATGTGGGAAATGTCAGCTCACTGGGGGAGAAAAAGAACGCCCTCGTGGCTGGAGCAGATGGGGCAAACCAGAGACCAGGCTGTGGAGCCAGGTGGGCACCAGAGGATGCCTGGCTTCCTTTGATCAGTGGGCACGGGCCCTTGTGTGGAGAACCTGGTGGGAGGCAGGAGAGGGCTACAGAGACACTCGGGAGAACTGCCTCTGTGGAGGAGGGGAAGGGAGGAATGAGGGCAGGGCCCGTCTTATGGGCGCTGTAAGGATGGGTGCAGGGGAAGGGCCATATTCAAGGGCACAGACCAGGGCCCTAGCCAGAGCTGCCAGGAAGAGAAGCTGTGAACCTCAGGCTTCCATGTGCCGGAGTAGGTATACCACAGAATCCTCAGAAGTCCTGGCATGAGTGGGAGGAGACATCACACCCTGGAAGAGAAAGCATGTCCCTCCTAGTCCACAGGGTTGGGGGTGGAGTTCTCTTCCACTGTTTCGTAGCTGACTGATTTGGGGCACGTCTCGTGGTCTCTGACTCTGTCTCAGCAGTGTGCAGAATCATCCAGGGCACTTGTGAAGTTCGATGGGAAAAGCTCAGGGTAGACAGACAGGGAGAGGCTCCTCCCTGAGCTCTGGATGTGCCCACCTCACCTCCTCAGGAACCCGTTCCGTACAGCACCCCCTGCTCTCTCCTGCTTAGTTCACTGTGATCTCCTCTTGGCTTTCTCTTTTCAACATACAGACATCTTAAAAATAAACAAACAAAATGTGTATGTTATTCCTTTCTAGCTTTTTCCCAACCCTTTTACAAGCCAGCTTTTGAAAAAACTACCTCGCTATCCTGGTTTTACTTGATGTTCCTCATGCCCTGAATTGTTCCCACCACCATCCCTGGGACAGAAACAGTCCTTGCCAAGGTGCTCAAATACAGTCTCCACTTCGCAGCCTGTGGGCCTGTGATGCTGCTAGCTCCTTACCCTTTTCAATGCCGGGATGCTCTCTTGCTCTTCCTCCCCTCCCCTCCCACCCTCTCTTTTTGGGCCATCCTTCACCCCTGCCCCCTTGACTCACCTCTCCTTGTCCCTTCACTGTTCTCCAGTGTTCTATTCTTATCCCTTGCCTCCTTTCCTTACATCCACTCTGTGTGACTCATTCTTGGAGCCACACTTACTACTCCCACCTCTTCATTCCACCCTTGACCCATTGCCTGAACGTGAACACCCACCCAGGAGGTAGTGAAACCTATCAAACAGAGCTCTGGGCCGGGTGCTTTTACAGGCTCCTTGTGCTTCCCCCTCTCTCTGCATCAGTCGGCCTATCCCCGGGGTGGTCTGCTCAGGGCAAGCTCTCCTGAGCCAGACTTTGAGCTGTGTGGTGTGGGGGCCATGTTTAATTTGTCTATGCACCACCCCTAACCTGAATCAAGATGCCTAACACAGTAAGAAGGCAGTATTTTTTTTTTTTTTTTAATGGAGTGAGAATAAATGTGTGGAGCTACGTGCTTTCAGAATTTGGGCTGAAGGCATGTGGAGCTGGTAGACTATGCTTAGATTAATCTTTTGGAAACTGGGAATTTCACTTATCTACCCAGCCACTTGATGTACACTTCGCTGGATTATCGATGGGGTTTTTTTTTTTTTTTTTAAGATTTTATTTTATTTTATTTTTTAATTTTTTTTAAGATTTTATTTATTTATTTAAGAGAGAGAATGAGATAGAGAGAGAGCATGAGAGGGGGGAGGGTCAGAGGGAGAAGCACTCCCTGCTGAGCAGGGAGCCCGATGCGGGACTCGATCCTGGGACTCCAGGATCATGACCTGAGCCGAAGGCAGTCGCTTAACCGACTGAGCCACCCAGGCGCCCTAAAGATTTTATTTTTATTTTGAGAGAGAGAGAATGAGAGACAGAGAGCATGAGAGAGAGGAGGGTCAGAGGGAGAAGCAGACTCCCCGCTGAGCAGGGAGCCCGATGCGGGACTCGATTCAGGAACTCTAGGATCATGACCTGAGCCGAAGGCAGTTGCTTAACCAACTGAGCCACCCAGGCGCCCCTCGATGGGGTTTATTAAGTGAACCTAGCCCGATAGCTCCCTCTGTCTTGCAAGGTGGGCTTGTGCCTGCAGTGTAAAAATCTGGTGATCTAGGCCATAGAAGCTTCCTTGAGTTTGGAAAGAGACCTGGCATGTTCTCAAAGGTGTGGAGAGTCTCACTGGGGCTCCATGGTGAAGAGGGCTGGCACTGGGCCCCGAATTCCTAAGTGGTCCATGGTGGGACTCCCCAGGAAGGGCGCTGGGGACAGGTTAAGAAATGGGGAATATTTTGCTTGAGAGAGAATGTTGCTACTATGTTTAACTGATGGCTCCCAGCAAGGTCTTCAGAAGGAAGGGTCAGCTAGTTCCTGTCGTTCAGGGTGGGAATAAAGTTGGGAGTCAGGGGGTAAATCAAATCTCATATCAAAGGTTGCAGGGAGGCCGTTGTGGGGAGGAGCAGGGAGAATTCAGAGGAAGGTAGGGTGGGGGTTTCCAGTCCTTCTGCAGGGACTGGGCACTGGCATCAAAGAGGTAAGTGTGGCAGGGTTTCTACCCTGTGGAGCTCACCATCCAGGCTTGGTAATAAAGTTAAACTAAGGAATCTGATATTAATATGGCCTATAGTGAGGAGAAACAAGAAGAGGAAAAAACATGAAGGTCTAAAGTAGTGTAGGGCTGCTGGGGGGAGAAGAGAAGAAGTGTTAGATGAAATGCTCAGAGGCATTATGGGCAGGAGAACGAGGGATAGACGGTGCTACATTCCCGGAGATCTGAAACTAACTGCAGAAGAGGGTCAGAGATGGGAGTGGCTCAGGTTGCAGGAGAGCACGGGTGTGTGTGCGTGTGTGTGTGTGTGTGTGTGTGTGTTGGGGGGGTATGTGGTGTGTGTGGTGTGTGTGATGTGTGTATGTGGTGTGTGTATGTAGTTGTGTTTGTGTGGTATGCGGTGTGTGTACATTGTGTGTGGTGTGTGTGGTGTGTGTGATGTGTGTATGTGGTGTGTGTATGTAGTTGTGTTTGTGTGGTATGCGGTGTGTGTACATTGTGTGTGGTGTGTGTGGTGTGTGTGATGTGTGTATGTGGTGTGTGTATGTAGTTGTGTTTGTGTGGTATGCGGTGTGTGTACATTGTGTGTGGTGTGTGTGGTGTGTGTGATGTGTGTATGTGGTGTGTGTATGTAGTTGTGTTTGTGTGGTATGCGGTGTGTGTACATTGTGTGTGGTGTGTGTGGTGTGTGTGATGTGTGTATGTGGTGTGTGTATGTAGTTGTGTTTGTGTGGTATGCGGTGTGTGTACATTGTGTGTGGTGTATGGTGTGTGTATGTGGTGTGTATGGTGTGTGTGCGTGTGTGCTGTGTGTGATGTGTGTGATATATGTATATATGTGGTGTACGATGGGTGCGCGTGTGTGTGTGCGCGTGTGTGGTGTATATGTGTGTGTGTGTGGCCGTGTGGTGTGTGTTTGAGTGGAAGATATGTGTAAGCAGAGGAGGATGCTTTCTTCCTAATTCAGAAGTCATCTTGACAGATCATTACACAGCCAACAGGAACAGTTAGTTCTTGGCTATTTGCACAAATCTTTTCCAGGAGGGGATTAGCCCTCGAGATGCTGGAATCAGCACTGCCAACAGCAGCCTCTGCACCACCGCCCTGCCCCCTTGACTCCCTGCACTTTCTGGGCTTCTGGAATTACAGGGGCTGGTACTCCCAGGAGTGGTGGTGAGGGGTCAGAGGTCTGCATCGTAAAGACTTTTTTTCCATTAATTTAAAACAAGATGTTTTTCATGAATTTAAAACAGCTTTGTAATGACCCATGACCAAGCTGAGGCTGTTACCCAAATTGGAGAGGGAGGGGATGTGGGGAAGGAGCAGACAATAGGGATGATGCCCTGAAGACTGCAAGTCCTCTTTCCCTGGACGTGGTTAAAGAAAAGTACACCCCAGGCCTCTGGGGTATTTGAGCGGGCGATTGTTCCTAGATGCCTGGTTAAACATCCTGGTGATTGTTGGGGTGCTGATCTGACCCTCCTTCTGTCCTCTGGGTTCCTTCCCATTCTTCTCTACCTGGGTGCTGAGCCTGATCCTCAGCAGTAGGCTGGGGGATGTGGAATACAGAGGGAGAGGTGACCCTTCCTTTAGGAGGATGGGAATGATGTTCCTTGAATCTAAGACATGGATAGAAGGTCCTTTACCAGGTCATCTCACACTGACCACTCTGAGTGACTTCCCCAGTCTTTCTGGTAAGCACCTGTGTCCACTGCAGTCACAACCTTTTTCCCTGAGCTGGTAGAACCCGACCGGCCACCTTGGTCAAGTGCACCAGGTATGACTAGGAGGTAAACTGGCTGAATTTTACTGAAGCTTGCCAACAAAATGTTCTCAGAGTCAATGTCCCAGGCTTTGGATATCTCAAAGTAACACATCATGTACTTCTGAAAGGTGAGCTAATATTTGGAAATGATCAACTACCACTTGGAACCAAAGGCAAGAAAGAAGGTGGAGAGAGGTTTGGGCTGAAATTCCATTTGGTTGCTTCATCCCAAGGCTCCCTTGTTGTCTGGCTTCCAGACTAATTCTGAAAGTCATTTCGAAAGAGGAGACCATTTTGGAGCAATGGAAGTCCATTGGCATGAGTATGGCTTTCCAAAGTGATGAGTTTGAAGAATGTAGAGAAGTTCTGGTTTATTTGAGACAAATAGATTCTCCCCTCTATTACCATCCAGTTAGCACTTGGCCTTTGCCAAGTCTTTGGAGCACTTAGCACTCAGTCCCTCAATCCCTTTATCCTACCAGGATGGAGAGTTGAGGACTATCAGACCCCAGAGAGTTGCAGGGGACGGACTAATCTGGGGAGACTTCGTGGACCCAGAGGCCCCAGGAAAGGAGCTGGAATGTGGGCCTTCAGGGCTGGGGACTGTAAGTCTTACTTAGTGTAAGGCTCGGATGCAGAATTGGGGAAAATGAATGAGTGGAAGTGATGTTGGGCACCAGCAGAACAAGGAAATACCAGAGGAGAGGCAGAGGGGACAGCTGGTAGAAAGCTGAGGTAAATTGTGACGGTGGGGCTTAAAACAGGAGGAGAGGGAGGTCATTGTGGTTGCCCGCTGTTCTGTGTCTTTGGATAATCGGAGGCGGTTCTGAAGTATGGCCAGAACGGGAGGTAGGTCTGCATCCTCCTCCACTTCCGGTCCTGGCAGCGCACTTCCTAACCCTCCGAGGTGCTGGGGGTCGAGCCAGGCGGCGTGGAGAGCCAGTCTCTTCGTGGAGGTGACTTGGACAAATAGGATTTTTATGTTCTTGTTAATTCATGTGGGAGCCTGGGCCCTCGTGGGGCTGGAGGTTGAGGAAAGGAGCTGCCCGTGAGGTTTGCAGGAGGCAACTAGTCTTGTTCTCAGCTGAGATTCTAGGAACTCCAGAGGCCACTGGCCTGAAATGCCCCCAGTTGGCCACAAGTCCTGGCTCCCTCCAGTGCCCTGGCTCTCTCCTGGGTAGAATTCCAACCTCTTCCCCACTTCCTGTTCTGAGTTAATGACAAGGAAGGGGCCCGCCCGCCGGGCAAGTGGGATCATTTAACCTCCTTAAAGACTTAGAAACACTTGGCCCAGGAGGGTGTCAGGGAGAAGTCATTGCATCCACAGCCATCTGAACGGCAGAGAGAAGGGAGGCCGATGGGCCAGGCTGAGGGTTTAAAGGAGAGGACAAGAGAGGCATTCCTTCCCCTGCCTTATATTCTGAGTGTCAGATTTCTGCTGTATCACTCATTCCCTGTGTCATGCCTTGGCAGTCCACCTGTCTCAGTGTAGTCGCAGGGAGGATGGCTCTGGCTTTATGTCCTTTCTCTGATACTTGTTTTTAAGACCTAATCCATAGACTTGATCCCCCTTCCCACTGGGAGAAATCCAGCTTCCTTGTCAGTATCTGTGTGGATTCCCAGGAGCTTCTGCTCTTCTGAGCCTTTTCCCTCTGGCTTTCTTCCCGCTCAGCTGTCACTATCATTAGGTGTCTTGATTCCTGGAGCTGTTCTCTATGACTTGAATACCCCCAAATATGGGACACAGCCCCTTTCTCTGAATTTTTCTGAGCAACACCAACATAAGTTTTTTGTCTTTGCTGAAAATTTGGGGTTTAATTCCAGCACAAGAACGCTTTAATAGTGAGTATGAATCATCCGTGTCCCAAATCTCATTGGCCCTGACTGCCACAGGGAATGTCACACCATCTCTCGCTCCCTAGACCTTCACACTCTCCAGGCCATTATCTTTCCCCTGCGCTCTTACTCATTCACCCATTTTTCATCTCCTCACTCCGTTAGTGTTTATGGACACCTACCATGTGCACTGGGCTAGTGACACATTAGTTTAAATAGTTGAGTTCTCTTTGCCTCCTACCACGCAGGGAACCGTACCTTTCTCCACGGAGAATGCAGAACCCACCCCAGGCATGTTGCCGTTTTTACACCACATACCTCAGCTGGAGAGAAAACTTTGTATCCTGAGATACATCACAACAAACCACAACTCAGTGAAGCACTATTCCTCTATTCTGACCCTTTATCCTGTGAGTTGTTAAGTGTGTTTCTACCAATGAAATAAGGAACAGACCGACCATCACTTGGTTGCTTTCCTTTACTTTCTGTGTGTTTTATCCAGAGAGCCCAGTTCTTCCAAAGGAATTCCTTGTAAGCACTGCAAATAAAGATACTTTGTTTTAAATGTTCAAATTTGCCTCTGAGTTTTCTAGTTTTCTTTTGACATCCTTTCTTTGGGTGTTAACCAGAGCTCACTGAAATGTTCTCTTCTGCACAAAAAATGTACAGCTGGATATTTTGCAGGGCATGAGGTCTATAGCCACTTATTTTTGTTATAAATTATTCTATAATAAGAACGATGTAGGGGGCGTCAGGGTGGCACAGTCGGTTAAGCATCTGACTCTTGATTTGGGCTCGGGTCGTGCACTTGCGGTTGTGAGATCGAGCCCTGTGTCGGGCCACCCTGGTGGGCATGGAGCCTGCTTGGGATTCTCTTCTTCCCTCTGCCAGCAGGTTTGGGAAGTAGGAGATGGCCTGGACAGCCTGTGGGCCCTGCCAGTGTGCGCTCCCTGGTAGGGTCAGGATTCTGTTAGCTGGCCTGTTTGAATCCTGGGTTTTTGTTTTTTAATTCCTCATTTATTTTTCTTAAATGAGATCATGCTGAACAGTCCGGACTACTTCTGCTGGGCTAAATGAATTAAACAAAAAGTATTTTTCTATGCATGAGCCAGGGGGGATTTCATGGGCCAGAATGTGGTGAGACGGCAGTGACACTCTCTAGAACAATTCATGAGAACAGCTTCTGGCCTGGCCATTCCCCCTCTCTCTTCCAGCATAAAGCTCGTACTTGGAGGCGCCTGGGTGGCTCAGTCGTTAAGTGTCTGCCTTCGGCTCAGGTCATGATCCCAGGGTCCTGGGATCAAGCCCCACATCAGGCTTTCTGCTCAGCTGGAAGCCTGCTTCTTCCTCTCCCACTCCCCCTGCTTGTGTTCTCTCTCTCGCTGTGTCTCTCTCTGTCAAATAAATAAATAAAATCTTTTAAAAAAAAAAAGCTCATACTTAATGTTTCTGAATTTAGAGTTAAGAAAAGAGGACAATTTTTATATCCAGGGATAATTTAAAGGCTGAGTCTTCTAAGAGGGTCAGGGTTGTGGGGAATGGTGAGAAAACTAGCCCTCTTCGAGTAGAGCATCTGGCTGAGATCTAGGAGTGGTAGAAAGGGACGCACTGGGTAGGATGGTTTCTGTCAGAACTGTGGACATATTCTGGGTCTGGATGGATCTTCCCTTGGGCCCCAACCTTGTTTCCATATCTATTAAGCAGAGGCACCTGGTACTAGCGCCTGTCCCTTTGTCTTAGGATGTTTTTTACTTCTGCCACACTGATGCTTACAAACGATGAGTTTCTGGCCCCTGGTTGTATCACGTCCATGGGCAGCATCCTGCCACATGTCTAGTTCACCTTTGGTCTGTGAACATTGTTCCCTGGGAAATCTTTCTGCGGAGTGGCTGGGAGAGGCTGGATTCTTCTCACGGCTCTGCCAGGGGTACCCTGGGTGTCCTTGGAAAGCCCCCCCCCCCCCCCTGGCTTCTGCCCCCTGCTGCATAAAACAAGAGGTTACCCTTAGATCCCTGCCAGGCCCACATCAGTGCCCACCATCCCAGTGAGGGGGCTGGCCCCTCCCCAGGTCTCCCAGTGCTCTCTGGTTGATGTCAGACTGCCTGCCACGGGGCTGGAGCCTTGTCTAAATGGAAAGTTCCCTTTCCAGGGAGGACTGGAAACCTCTTGTCCTGAGGGGAAAAAAATGATTCCTGATTCTTAAAAACACAGGATGATCAAACAGGCCCATCATTTACATTATCTGACATTATACAATAATAGTCTGAAAATAACAATATTAATACCACTACCTCCAATACTCAGAATATGTTTTTAAATTACCTGCACTCTCTGCTTATTCTCATACCCCCATACCTCAATCAACTGAATATATAACCAGCTCATGCTGTGCTTGCCTTTTAGACGCTCATTTACTTTTAGTTCTACATGTAACTGTATTTTTTTTTTAAGATTTTATGTATTTATTAGGGAGAGAGAGAGAAAGCACAAGCAGGCGGAGTGGCAGGCAGAGGGAGAAGCAGGCTTCCCACCAAGCAGGGAGCCCGATGTGGGGCTTGATCCCAAGACCCTGGGATCATGACCTGAGCCGAAGGCAGACGCTTAACGACTGAGCCACCCAGGCGCCCCTACAATTTTTTTTTTTAATGGTGAGGACATTTAAGATTTTTCCTCCTAGCAAATTTCAAGTATACCATCCAGTATTGGTAACTACAGTCACTATACTGCAATTAGATCTCTGGAACTTATTCAACTTGCATAACAGAAACTTTATACACTTTGACCAGCATCTCCTGGCAACCCCCATTCTACTCTGGGCTTCTATGAATTTGGCTATTTTAGATTTCATATACAAGTGAGATCATGGGTCATTTGTATTTCTGTGTCTGGCTTATTGGTCACGTTTGGAAGATGATGGGAAATTAATCCATTATCTTTAACTGATAAATAAAGGGAAATAATTGAGCACTTATTCCATCTGTATGGACTGTAGCAACTGGGTAACCATATGGTAGATGAAGGAAGTGTCTCTTAATAAATGCATTCCAACTAATAAATGAAAAAATGTTAGAATATCACCACTTTGCGACTCTCAGTTAATTAATGGATTTAGACACTGGACATCAGTAACTTTTAACATCATGTATTAAAAAGAGAATCAGATATTATTACCTGCCTCTTGGTGAAAGGATACAGCACTGCATAGTCTTATCAAAGGATCAAACATCAGTCTGACCCAGGCTCTGGATTCAGCTGTCAGTTTGCTGAAAATGCAGAATCAACAAAAATCTGGGCTGTCAGAAACCATGCAGGTCAACTGTCTATCTACAGGTCAAAGGTTATCTTCAATAGATACACTGAAAGGAAAAGAAAGGGACAAAGGGGGAAACCTTTGGATTAAAAGGGACTTAAAAAAAAACATTATAAAATGTAAAAAAAGGAATTTTAAACTATGGTGGACAGGGATGCACAGTTGGGCAATAAAACCATAAACAAACACAAGGAAAATGTTATAAACATTAAGATGGTGGTTACTTTTGGGGGGAGGAAGCCAGGTGTGATAGGGACGGAACACTTGGACAGGCTTCTATGGTGGTTGGCAACATTCTATGATATGGGTGGCGGGCCATATGGGTTTTTGCCTTAAATAATTCAGTAAACTACGCATTTTTGGGGGTGGTTTTCTGTATCTGTATTTTGTTTTACAATACAAAGTTGTAAATAAGCCTAGTCCTTTTCTAGAAAGTTCTCCTTTCCATACTGCAGTCCCCATGCACCCTTTGATATCTCCATTCTGAGCACTAGTGGCCCTTCTGACAGATCAGTGCTCTTTCCCCCACCACAACTTGGCACGGCTGCTCCTTTTGCTTAGAATACACCTCCCGGATCACTGAACTAATAAATTGCGAAGTTGGCACTGCACCCTGGTTGGCTGATTCTTAGTCCTGGCTCTTTCCACTATTATACACTGCTTTCCTTTCATAATCCAAGTTGATTCAGAAATCTGCCATGTTCTAGCTATTACCACTTCTTAGGTGATAACCCTTCTGGGCTTGCCCAGTGAGGGGGACTAAGGGTCTTTCATTAATGCTTAATTCTTGGAGGCCCCCATCTTCTTTTAGGGCCCCTGGCTTTGGAACTTAAGACTGTGTTCCTTCTACTGATTTCCTTACGAGATTATGGTTTTGGGCACTGCCCTCCTTCTTCTTGGCAACCTGGGAAATTCTAATCTCCTTAGTTTTAACTTCAGGCAAGGACACACCATATGCAATTTGGCTTCCTTTTTGGTGTTTTAACCACTCACATTGCAGGTGAGAAGGCTGATGAATCCAAGAGAAGGGGAATATTTGGCTTTAATTTCTTGCATTAGAGAGGCAGCCAATGTAGTGAAAGATGAAGAACCAGCACCAGGCTCAGGTGCAAGGTCATGTTTCTTTCTGTTGACCTCATGCCCTGACCTCTGTTCCCCAGATTCAGCACCAGGCCAGAATTTCTGTGTTACAGGGATTTTCTGCTCACAGCCACATGTTGGGCCGGAGCCAGCATGCCCGGCATCCCACCCTGGGCCTTTTGTAGTCAATTCGCTTTTGGAGACCTCTGGTACCCTTTTCTGTCAATAGACCCCACCCACTGAGATAACTTCAGTCAGTGAGGGGGAGTGTGTTACTATTTAATCTCAGGAGGGTAAAGGTCAGTGTCTTGATCCCCCTCTTCTTGGCAGTTTCGTTTATCTACTTTCACCCCAGGGATCTGCTCTAGCTAGTGGAGATCTTAAATAAACTAGCTTTGTCTAGCCCACATAGAAAAGGTCTGATGATACTGTTTCCCTGGGAGAGTGGGTACCTACCCACCTTGCAACTATACAATTAAAATAACAATTTACTGGTTCCTAACATAATAATGAAAATCTGCTTAGAGATGACCCTCTTGCCTTTAGACATATAAGAGGCTGGTGAATCTTTTTTTCTTTTTTAGAGAGAGAGTGTGTGCATGCACCAGGGGGGAGGGGTGAAGGGAGAGGGAGAGAGAGAATCTTAAGCAGACTCCACGCCCAGTGTGGAGCCCAACTCAGGGTTCCATCTCATGATTCTGAGATCATGACCTGAGCCTAAATCAACAGTAGGATGCTTAACTGACGGAGCCACCCAGGTGCCCCGAGGCTGGTGAAATCTTTTTTTTTCTTTTAATGTGTTTATTTTTATTTAAATTCAATTAACATATAATGTATTATTGGTTTCAGAGGTAGAGGTCAGTGACTCATCAGTCTTATATAATACCCAGTGCTCATTACATTGCATGCCCTCCTTAATGTCCATCACCCAGTTACCCCATTCCCCCACTCCTTCCCCTCCAGCAACCCTCAGTTTGTTTTCTATGCTTAAGAGTCTCTTGCTGTTTGTCTCCCTCTCTGATTTCGTCTTGTTTTATTTTTTCCTCTCTTCCCCTATGATCCTCTGTGTTGTTTCTTAAATTCCACATATCAGCAAGATCATATGGTAATTGTCTTTCTCTGATTGACTTATTTCGCTTAGCATAATGCCCTCTACTTCCATCCATGTCATTGCAAATGGCAAGGTTTCATTTTTTTTTTTTTTTGATGGCTGAGTAGTATTTCATTGTATATAGATACCACATCTTCTTTATTCATTCATCTATTGACGGGACATTTGGGTTCTTTCCATAGTTTGGCTATTGTGGACATTGCTGCTATAAACATTGGGGATGCATGTCTTGCTCTGCATGCTTGTTCACATCTCTCATGGGGCTGTGCTGGGCTTGCATATTAGATACACAAACCTCTGTGTGTGTGTGTGTGTGTGTGTGTGTGTAGTATATATTTGGCATGAACATCTATGTTTGTGTTGCAAGCCATTCATAGGAAAAATAATAACTGATATCTTGAAAGTAATTCTGAATTTCGAAGTCAACATGCTGTCACAAACATTGCATTATTTAAAGAGGCTCCGAGAACAAAACAGACATCTCTAGACGCTATGCCCATGTGTACCTTAACTGCCTGTGCAACTTGCACATGAGTCTGTGCGTAGCACACTTAGCAGAGCCCCTCATATTCCTGGGAGAGACCGATGAGGGCGAAAGTACCACCTAGAACCCTCAATCCACAGCAAGAGCTCAAGGAGCATGCTTGCTAACTCCCCCGTTTCCCGTTTTCTCATTCTCCTCATTCTCTTCTGGGTCAACTTTCTCTTCTGTGTGCTTCCCCCAGCCTCCGTTTCCTTAGAGCCTTTACTTTAGAAAACTTGATAGAAATTGTAAGTTCTTGGGGCGCCTGGGTGGCTCAGTCGTTAAGCATCTGCCTTCCACTCAGGTCATGATCCCAGGATCCTGGGATCGAGCCCCGCATTGGGCTCCCTTCTCCTCGGGAAGCCTGCTTCTCCCTCTCCCACTCCCCCTGCTTGTGTTCCCTCTCTCACTGTCTCTCTCTCTGTCAAATAAATGAATAAAATCTAAAAAAAAAAAAAAGAAATTGTAAATTCTTTTTCTGCCTCTTCGAGATCTCTTAAAATCTCTAAAAGAGCTTCTTGTAGGTTTTACAACCTGAGGAATATCTTTCTCAGGGCCTGGGAGCCATCTCTTTGAGATGTAGTCCACAGGGACTGTAGGGCCTGCTCTCCCAGGCCCCAGGGAAGGTAGGAGTCATAACGTGCCTGGCTCCAAGCAGCAAAACCACCTCCTCAAGATATGAGAAGTGTATTTTTCCTCTGGATAAAGGCAATTAGCCCAGGCACATGGCCACCCCAATTACCAGGTGAGTTTAGGATGAACTGTGCATGACAAATGGTGCTGTCGAGTCCTCTTGCTTGGGGACTAGGTATCATTAGCTGGAGAACATGTATGTAATGTGACGCACGTACTTGGCTATTGAAGAGGGTGAGATTTTTTTCTGTTTTCTAAATCTCTTTAGTGAATTGCCTGTGATGTGCGTCACATTCTGGCTGAATGCTTATTCAATAAGAAAACTGTTTCTTTGTCTTCCACTTTTGTGGTAAGATATTCTGGGTCAGCTGGAGATTTTGTTTTGATAGTATTCCCCAGCTCCTCCTTCTGCAGACTTCTCTTCAGCCTCCTCCTTTGCCCGCTCCTGAAACCACATTATGTTACCAAGAAATACCCAATAAACCTTAAAGGACATTTATCCTCTTCCTCATCTCTCCATAAATGTTCATTTATCTGGAGTTTGCTCTAACAGTCCTTTGGAAAAAAGTCCTTTAAGGCTGACGGGATATTTCTTTTACGAATTTAATTTTGCTGAGTAGTTTTCTTTTTACAAATAAAAGTATTCACTATTTTTCATTATATTTAATTTTTAAAAGATTTGTAAAATTTTATTTAAAATATTTGAAAATATGGATAAACAAAATCCATATTTTGGATTGGATAAACCAATCCATCTTTAAGAATATTTATTGAACATGGGGCACCTGGGTGGCTCAGTGGGTTAAGCGGCACACTCTTGATTTCGGCTCAGCTCATGATCTCAGGGTCTCGGGATCAAGCTCCCTGTGGGGCTCCCCGCTCAGAGGGCAGTCTGCTTCAGGATTCTCTTTCCCTCTGCCCGTTCTCCCGCTTTCTCTCTCAAATTAATAAATAAATCTTAAAAAGAAGATTTATTGAACGCTGGAGGGAGCGCAGACTGGAGGGTGGATTGGAGTAATGAATTTGGTTTCTAAAATGTTGTATTGAGCTGGCTGGGTGTTATCCAAGATATTACATAGGCAGTTCAATATATAAGTAGGGAAACCAGGAGAGAATTTGGGGCTGGCTATCCAGTGGTGGCAAAAATAAGAGCGTGAGTGTGTACCAGATACTGTGCCAGGAAGGAGAGCAGGGGGGCCCGGGCCCTAATCCTGTTAACATCTATGTGTTTTTAAAAATTAGGAAATGAAAGCAAGGGCTGTTACGCAATTTGTCCAGGTTAATAAGCAGCATAGATGGCATTTGCCTCCAGGTCACCTGTCTCCCGAGGGCATGCTCTAATCTCTACACTGTATTTCCTCTCTCAGTCTTTCAATTCAATCTCTTATTCCTAATTTGGACATGGGGCGGTTTGGGTTTATTTGTTTTAAGCGATGTTCATCTTTTAATGTATTTCCTTCTAGCTCATGCCCAACTATGAAGGGATTAATTCATAATCTTAATATTTGATTTGTTCTCTCCTATTCGGATCCTGTGGTTGGACTTTTTTCTCCTATGGGTTTTCCAAAAGCAAAAATAACAATCTCCATCCCATGTCATTCGAGCAGGAGAGTAGTTCATAGTCTTTT
This sequence comes from Neomonachus schauinslandi, assembly GCF_002201575.2. Lineage (NCBI taxonomy): Eukaryota > Metazoa > Chordata > Mammalia > Carnivora > Phocidae > Neomonachus > Neomonachus schauinslandi. The sequence goes on along the minus strand of NC_058407.1, from coordinate 59,215,632 downwards.
TTTTTTTTTTTTTTTTAAAGATTTTATTTATTTATTTGACAGAGAGAGACACAGCGAGAGAGGGAACACAAGCAGGGGGAGTGGGAGAGGGAGAAGCAGGCTCCCCGCTGAGCAGGGAGCCCGATGCGGGGCTCGATCCCAGGACCCCGGGATCATGACCTGAGCCGAAGGCAGACGCTCAACGACTGAGCCACCCAGGCGCCCCAGTTCATAGTCTTGACTGAAGGGTCCTTGAATCCTCCAGAATTCTCTGTGTGTCTGGTGAGGGCAATATCCCTCTCCCCTCCTCCTGTTTACAGAGTGACTGGCTGAAGGGCTTGCCCTAGAGTGAGCCTACAGAGGAGTGGACGCAGACTTGCACTAGCTCTAGGCCCTTAGGTGGTCACAGATGAGAAAAGCAAGCAGGACCTTCCTTAAGAGGAGACGCCAGCTTGTCTGTTGGCTCAACTTCTATACAACCACAGACCTTAATGGGAAACCCTTCGGTCAGCGTCCTCATCCTATATGCCCCTTTAGGCCTGCCAGGAGAGAGATCTATCATGGAAACTGACATATAGAAAGTTGTAGAAACCTTTGCCAGATATTTATAGCATTACTAAATGCCAGGAGAGGGAGGCCTAAAGGTACCTTGATTAAAACAAAAAATTAACAAATATTTGAAGGAAGTGAACAGTTTGAAAAAGAAGAACTAAGACAAATGTACAGAATAACCGATTCACAATGAAAAAAACCTTATTTTCATTTCATACACAACAACAATTATTTAGAAAACATCGACTGGATATGAAATCACAGAACTAGGGTAAATTTCCACGAAGAGATTTAAGATTTCATTTTATTTATTTAAAAGATTTTAAAAATTTATTTGAGAGAGAGAGATAGAGTGAGAGTGCACCCACGAGCAGGGGGGAGGGGCAGAGGGAGAAGGAGAAGCAAGCTACCAGCTGAGCAGGGAGCCCCATGTGGGGCTTGATCCCAGGATCCCAGGATCATGAGCTGAAAGTCAGACACTTAACCGACTGAGCCATCCAGGCACCCCAAGAAAGACTTAAGATTTTAAAGATGATGTAAAAAGAAAGCAATTAATAGGAGGGCTGAGTAACTGAAAGTACTTGGCTAAAGATTTGGAAATTAAGTTTTTTTTTTTAAATGTAAAACAAAAAGGCAATAGAAATGATGGGTTGAAAGTTAAGAGATATAGATATGTCCAGAAGAACAAATATTCATTTAAGAGAAACTAAAGAGAAGAAAACAGAAGGGAGACAAAAAAAGCCAAGGAAATAATAGAAGAAAATTTCCCTGAGGGCAACTTACACTAAAGACTTTAGATCCCCATAGGGGAAGAGAGGAAAAAATAAAACAAGACGAAGCCAGAGAGGAGGACAAACCATAAGAGACTCTTAAACATAGGAAACAAACTGAGGGTTACTGGAGGGGAGGTGGGTGTGGGGGGATGGGGTAACTGGGTGATGGGCATTAAGGAGGGCACGTGATGTAATGAGCACTGGGTATTATATGAGACTGATGAATCACAGGCATGAACCTCTGAAACCAATAATACATAATTCAGTTAATTGAATTTAAATAAAAAATTTAAAAATAAATTAAAACTAAGTATGAAGAGACAAAAAACCCCCCAAAACCCCCCCAAAAAACGCTTTAGATCCAAAGTGCCCCCTACGGGTAGGTAGGAATACTGAAAGACACCCCCATCTAAATTTCTGATTTTTATGGGTAAGGAAAAGACTTATTAATTTACAGAGAAATAAGCCACTCACAAAGGAAAGCAAATCAGATTAGCAGTGTCTTATCTGCAACACAGAAAGCTGAAGGACAATGGAGCAGAGTCTGCAAAGGTTTAAAGCTGCATATCTGTAGTCAGTTAAACATTGAGGCCAAATTAAAGAGCTATCAAAGCATATCACTAAGACTCCCTTTTTGGAATAACTGGTCCACAAACAATACAATTTCAAGAAAGGAGAACATGATATAGAAGAAAGAGTGATAAGCAGAGAAGCCCATAGAATTTATAACTAAATGTAAAAAGTTCTTGTTATTATCATTGTGTTTAATACAATTATAAAGAAGTGATTCCTAAAATAGAAATATAGTCTCCATTATATTGACAATTGTTTACTATCTTATATGTTATATATTATATTGACATGAAAATTAACAATATCTGAAATAAAATATGTTATTTCCTTAAAATTTTGGAAGACTGAATGGAACAGAGGGGTAAATCATACATACTACAGATCTAATTTTGGGGGGGAGAAACTCATGGATATTAATTGTTGATACTGATACAAAAATAGATTTAAATAAGTTTGCTAGATATTTATGTATATTTACTAATAGAATGAGTCCAGTATGTAGATAGCAGCAATGTGTTACTTGCTTACTTAGTATCCATCCTTGCTTTCTTCCTTAGTAATAGAATGCTGATTTCATTTAGGGAGGTAACGTGTCTATTTAAAGGACAACGTTTCCCAGCCGCTCCTGCAGTAAGTGGTGACTGCATTACTAAATGTAAATGGAAGTGTTGTGTGAAATGTCCGGAAAGGCTTCTTTTTTTTTTTTTTTATTCTTACGTTAATCCCCATACATTACCGGAAAGGCTTCTTAAAAGGAGCTGACCCAGCTGACCTGGGCCCTTTGTGGCCTTCACCCTTCTTTCTTCCTCCTGCTTGGAAATTGGACACAATGGCTAAAGACGCCTATGGTCTTAAGAAATAAGAGTTGTGTTCTAAGGATGGGGGACCCGAAAGAGAAGAGCTGGCTGGATTTCTGAGGCCAGGGGAGCCTCTCTACCAGTCCTGGATTGACTTTCCTCTAGACTTTTTTTTTTTTTTTTTTGCTTGGGAAAAAAAACCCACACACCTTTAAGCTGTTTATTTTGGAGTTTCTATTCCATGTGGCCAAACTGAATCTTAACTGATTTACAGATCTTCCAAACTGATAGAGAAATAGGAACAACAACAAAGACTTGATCAATCCAGCAAAGGTTAAGAAAGAAAAAGAAAAAGAAAAAGAAATAACGAACAACAAGAAAACAAAATAAATAAATGGCAGTTTAGAAAGTATACTGAAATCATAGATTTCTTTTATAAAAAACACACCAAAAAAACTGATGCACAACAGTTGAAAATAAAGGGTGGTTAAAGACATGTGAGGTGAATGGGGTGGCAATATTCATATCTGGCAGAATAGAATTCAAGGCCCAGATAGTTAAAGGAAGTGTAAAGTGCTGTTTCAAATAGCATTGCTAGAAAAAAGGTAAAATGTGCCAGGAAGATATAATAGTTACAAGCTTTTATGCACAGAGCTTGCATGGGAACAGAGCAAAAACTATTATAAAAATGAGGTGTATCCGACAAAACCAAAGTCTCTGTATGAGACATCACTCTGCGAGTCTCGGGAAGTGACGATTCATGTGAACCAGATATAATTCTGTGTATAGACAATTTGAACAACACAATGGACAAGCTTGCTTTGAATGTTATACTCAGTGAAGAGAGAGTAAACATTCTTTTTAACACTCACAGGGCTTTGCAAAATCAATTAAACACTAGGTACCAGAGAAAATCTGAATCAATTCTTCAAGAAGAAATTATAAAGGCCACGCCTTTTTATAACCTTTATAATCTCTTAACACAGGATAATACAAGTTAGAAATTAAAGATGAGAGAATTAATGATAATTAAAAAAAAAAAACAAACCCAAACTAACCACTGGGGAAAAACAACAGTCTTCATAATAATTGTTGGGTCGAAAAGAAAACTGAACCTTGAATTCGGATTGTTTGGAAATGGGTATTATGTGAACACGATACATCTTCACCTGGGTTGTAGCCAGTGAAGTTCTTAGAGGACCCCTGGTGTTTAGTGCTTTTATGAGAAAAAATACCTAGCAAAAATAAATTCAGTGGCTGGTTTAGTGGCTAGAAAATTGCCAGCCAAAGACCCTGGAAATAAGGAGAGGAGGGGATTAATCGATATAAAACCAGAAATTATTTAACTAAATTTAAAACGAAGCAATCCCAACAGAAAGAAGCACGGCTCTCCGCAAACATCTTCCTTTCCCTTTGAAGTGTGGCTCGTTCATACTCCCACAGCTGAGCCCTCAGGTTGGGCACAAACATGTCGATCACCTTGGACTCCGCTGTAGTGGCCCGACATACCACTAACAGCCCCTCCTGCAAGGAGTCCTGGGTCCTCTGCCTACTCCTCCTCATTGCTGCATCTACTGAGCTCCCTGACAGCCCCCTTCCCTCAAGGAAGACTGAGTCCTGGATGGTGGTCTTCCCTTTTATTTCAATATTCTGGACAACTGCAAGGATTCGTGAGCTTGACCCACTCAGCAGTCTGTGTTCCCTGTTCCTTGTCCTCATCTTGACTTTCATCCCAACTCCCATGGCCAGTGCCTGGACCTGGTCATTTACTCAGAGCTACTCTACTTCTTAAAAACACTGACCACAATCTCTGATCTTCCAAAGCTCTCATTCTGATACTTACTTTATACCTATTTTTCAAATTTCACTTCCTTGACCTCTATATTCTCTTTTTATATGTTTGCTGATTCCGGTCTTTACTTGCTTCCCTTTCCAGGTTAAGTTACACGGTCCACCACTTAGACAACTCTTTTACCAATATATGCTACTCCCTGGCGCCATTTTTATGAACTCTGGCAAAACTTCCACCCTTGATGACTCGAGTTATCTGCCTTCTCTGGTCTTATTCCAAGTTTATTGAGCACATCTAGTTAAGAAAACACACAAAATTATAAAGATGATACCTTCACACTTCTGGTTTACAACCTCAGGCCCTTGACTCTCCAAGCAAACCCAGAATGCTTGCCTAGTTAGCACTGCCTCCCATTCTCCACAGAAGCCAAGGCTGACCTTCTTCTAGCTCTGTAAACCTCCCATCCCAGCACATCCTGCCTCACCCACAGCAGCTAAGCTCATCTGCTTCACAGAGAAAATAGAAGGGTTGGACATAAATTCCCTTTGTTTCCTGACAACATTTACAATCTTATATGTACTTACATGCACTTTTTCCCTCTTCCATAATTATGATGTTCAGAGTTGGCCTCTCTTTTGTCTAAGACTTAACCCTTCGTCTAGGCTCTAAATTCCATCTTCTGTCCTCTCAGAACTCTTGCTCTGTGGATTATCTCCACTCCCTCCTGCACTTTAATTTCTCCTGGCATTTTTAAAAACAACAATTAAACAGGGCTTACAAGGTCCTTTGAGATCCGGCCTCTTCCTGCCGCTCCCCAGCATCCTCCTGTTCCATTTCTCACCCTTTAGTCTATGTCCTGGCCATGCAGGTTTTCTGTCAGTACCTTCAGTGTGTGCCTTGTTCTCACTTATCCTGGGATTTTGCACATGCTGATCCTTATTTCTGGAATGACACCTTCCCCTTCAACTCCCGTCCTTATATTTGAGTAATGCCTTTTACATCTTTCATCTTATATTCCCTTCTCTAGTGGACTTCACCCACACTCCTCGGTAGCCCTATCATAGCACTTATCATTTTGAAATATACTAAGAGATTTATTTTTCTGGCCTTCCTCATTCTTGTTTTCTCCAAAAAGACCAAGGCTGTCCTATTCAATGTTGAACTCCTGGCATCTGGAACATGTCTGACATACAAGAACCATTCAATATTTTTTGTTGGGTTGGGTCAACCCAATGACTGAATCTTTGGCCTTAAAGCATAATGCAGAACTTTAGGAAGCTTAATTGGGTCATATGGGAAGTATATTTTGTGTGGTTGAGAGTCCTAAATGGTGCTATTCATCAAGCCAAAATTGAAATCTTGGGATTTTCCAGTTGGGAGAGATGAAGTCCAAAATCATCAGTGTCCAAAGAAATGAGCCAGAGAATCAGGGAAATCCAAATCAAAACCTCAATGAGATACCACCTCACACCA